>NW_003852699.1:347628-352918 GCF_000181295.1 Otolemur garnettii
GATTCAGGGGAAACAGCCCCAACAAAATGAAGTCACTTGAAGTGTGATTCCATTTCTCCATGAACACTTACTGCTTGAATTTCCTTGAAAAACAAAGAAACAAAACAAAACAAAACAAAAAAAACCCCAAAGCACAAAACATAAATAAAAAAGCCACAGGAGAATGAAAAGGAGCTCACTTTATCATAGAATAAATTCCTTTTCTTCTAACACTGCTGCTTCTGAGTTGGTTTAAATATCTGAACTTAATGTTCCCTTTCCACTTATGTCCAGTAAACATCTTAGCAAGTGGCAGGTATAAGTGTGGTCATTCAGTATACCATAGGCAGCAAAGATAAATGAGATGACTGAAGCATTCCTTCCTAGATATCTGTAGGCCAGACACATCAATTGCAAGTTATCAGCAATTCACAGGAACTGAGGAATACAGGGAGTCCTTCCTTCCCAGCATCTCAATTGAATAGGGTATATTTATAATAGAAACTGGTATGTGTGACTAAGAAACTTTCTGTATGCTTAAACTCTAAGTTCTTAGTCCCCCAGCCCACTTCTACATCTTTGGTTTCTTATCTTCCTTGCCCAGCTGGCTTTGGCCAGATCAACCTTAACCCTCATCCTATGCTTGTGATTTTGCCACTCACATTCCTTAAAAGCAATTCTGTGCCTTTCCTAAAAATATGCCTTCCATCCAAAATCATTGTCCTCAAACTTTAAAATATTGTATGTCCTATAAGATGTATCATAAATACAAAATATTATTTAAATATTCCATATTCCATAATGTTATCTCCATTTTCTGAAGCTCTATGAAACTCAAATTCAAATGCATAAATTTTCATATACATTTTTCTTTATCTAAGTAAATTATATACAATAAAGGTCACAGATTGCATAATATGTATTTTTCCCTCATTCTATTGTCCAAGCTACAAGCAACATCTAGTGTGGTAATAGGAACACAATAAGAGAATGGAGATTATATTATTATGGCTATCTTTGAGATGTCACAAATTATATAAACTCTTCTTCACATTACTTCATTTGTTATAATCCTTTCACAACACAAATTTTGTAAGTTAATTTATTGACAGCTTCATTTTCTAAATAATAAAAGTAGTATCTATAGATGTGAAAAATGACTTTATCAATATACACTGGGGAAAAAAATCCTTATTCAATAAATGGTCCTGGGGAAATTGGATAGCCATGCATAGGAGACTGAAACAGGATACAAATGTCTCAGTACTCTGATATTAATTCAAGGTGAATAAAAGACTTAAATATAGGACAGGAATCCATAAGAACTGCAGAAGAAAATGTAGGAAAAACTCTTCTAGATATCAGCTCGGGCAATTTATGAAAAAGACCCCAATAGCAATCGTAGCAGCAACAAAATGGGAATTGATTAAACTAAGAAGTTTCTGTACATCCAAAAAATAATAAACAGAGAAAATAAACAACTTATGGAATGGGAGAAAATATTCACATGATAAACACCCAGTCAAGGGTTAATAACCAGAGTCTACAGAGAACTCAAGCAAATCAGCAAAAAAAGATTAAACAACTCTATTAAAAAGTGGGCAAAAGACAAGACCAGAAACCTTTCAAAAGAAAATAGGAAATAGCCAATAAACTTATAGGAAAATGCTCAATGTCACAAATCATCAGGAAAATGCAAATAAAAACCACCCTGAGAGGTCACCTCACTCCAGTGACACTGACTTTTATCAGAAAGTCCAAAACCAATGGTTATAGGTAAGAAAGCAGAGAAAAGGAAACACTTATACACTCCTGATGGGAGTGTAAAATAGTATAACCTCTATTGGAAAATAGTATGTGAATTGCTCAAAGAACTAAAACAGACCTACTATTTGATGCAGCAATTGATTTTATCAAAAAGACACCTGCAACTAGAACATTTTACAGCTCAATTCATGATTGCAAAGATGCAGAACCAGCCTAAGAAATCATCGTTATGAGTGGATTAACAAAATGTGGCATATGTATACCGTGGAATATAATTCAACCATCAAAAAGGATGAATTAATGCCTTTTGCAAAAATTTGGATGCAACTGGGGACCATTATCCTAAGTGAAGTACCTTGGAAATGGAAAAACAATCATCACATGCACTCACTATTGAACTATAACTAACCAATCAGCCCACATGTGCAGAGCGGGTAGTAAAACTCAACAGAAATCAAGGGAGAAAGGAGGGCGGAGGGAGAAGGGGTGAAAATCTATCTAACCTGTACAAAGAGCACCACTGGGTGATGGGCACACCTATAATCCTGACTCAAGCATCACAAAATTAACCTAAGTAACAAAAATCATTTGAACGCCTGTAATTTTCTGGGGAAAAAAGAAAACTAAAATTAAAATAAATGCTGTTGGCAATCAAATCAGATTTTGAGCCCGTGTCATAGGCTACTTCAAATGTCTAGTAATTTCCACAACCTACTTCAAATGCCTAGTAATTTCAATATCTCAAATTTAAAATTTGTTTGGTAAATGCCTTACTGTGTGTATAATATCTTGTTCACTTCAAATTGTTTAACTATGATTCTTCTGCAGAAGTTGAGGCCTGTCTCCATGTTTTGGACTAGGTGGAAGAAGACAACACGTAGGGATTAGAGAGAAGGCTTTCCCCCTCCTGTAGCTTGGTTTCCATGCTGCAGAAAACTCAGGAGGTGGCAAACCTATCTGACTAGAAAGGTTGTGTGAGCCTCAGGGCACTCTTGATTTACACCTTATATATGCCTTCAAATTTAATTAAATAAAACAATAAAATAAAAATTAAATGCCAGTAGCTAGGCGCAGCAGCTCATACCTGTAATCCTAGCACTCTGTGGATTGCTTGAGCTCAGGAGTTTGAGACCAGCCTGAGCAAGAGTGAGATCCTGTCTCTACCAAAATATTTAGAAAAACTTATGCCTATAGTCCCAGCTCCTTGGGGGGTTGCGGCAAGAGCATCACCTGAGCCCAAGAGTTTGAAGTTGCTATGAGCTGTGATGCAATAGCATCCTACCTAGGTCAACAAAGTGAGATTCTGTCTAGAAAAAAAATTAAATACTAATATTTTAAATAAAGGTATCAAAAAGAGAAAAAAACATAAAAAATCCCCTTTTCTGGCAATTTTTTTTTTTGCTTTTTTTATGCTTAGACCTTTTCTTGGGAATTTTTATTTGTAACCCAAGTCTTTATAGCCTCTTTTCTTCTCATTATATCTTCTCAGTTCTGACAATTTGTGTTTTTTTTCACTCAATCTCTCTAATATGCATCAGTTGTGATTGTTGTACTTCTGATATTGTCAACACAGGTTTGACTTCTTTCTTTGACTCATGTTGGTATAAAACTTCCTGTTTCATGTGTGTTCTCTGTCTGAGCGAACACTAATGCCACATTTTGTCCACATATTGATTTGGGTAGTCATTGTAGGTTATTGATTTTTCACCAAGAAAAAGCAATTAATCATTTCTAGCAATTATTCACTTTCAGTAACTTGAAATTAACTGTTATTTTGTACTACCTTGGTAATCATGAATAAAACTGTGAAAGAGATCTTACAACAGAAAAATGAGAATACATGTTTATGGCTGTCTAATTGATTAATATTAATAATGAAAAGTGCATAGTCTGGAGCATGACAGGTAGGTACCTAGTATCTGGGACACAGAGGCTAGATGGTATCACTGGTATCCTCTGCTTCTTATAACATTTTAGAAATAAAAACTGATGACCTAACATGTAAAAGTAAAGCATATGATCACCATCATTATGATATTCTCATTCCCTCAAAAACTATGCACCAAGTTTCTTTTCAATAGTAGTGCTGGTCAGTACTGATTATGCTTTAGTGACTAAAATAGACAGATTCTACAGTCTATGTTAAAATTTAGTAGGTGATATAGACAATAGACCAACAAACTCAAACACACAATCTGATGATGTGTTGTGATTAGCATTATAAAGAAAAATACAGGGACAGCACAAAGTTGGATAAGAAGCTTCAAAAAAAAAACTGTATATAGTCTGGGAGCAGTGGCTTGCTCCTATAATCCTGGAACTCTGGAAGACTGAGGTGGTGGATTGATTGAGCTCAGGAGATCAAGATCAGCCTGAGCAAGAGCAAGACCCCATCTCTATTAAGAATAGAAAAACTAGCCAGGCATTGTGGCAGGGGCCTATAACCTAGCTACTTGGAGGCTGAGGCCGGAGGAAATGTTGTGAGCTATAACACCAGGGCACTCCACCCAGGGCCACAGAGGGAGACATCGTTTCAAATAAACAAACAAACAGACAGACAAAAACCTCCACGATATAGAGGTAATAATTGAGCAGGTCAAGTTAAAAAATATTTTGCTCAGAGTGAACCGCAAATAGAAAGCCCTGGAGTGAAAACTTCTCCAGTGTATTAGGACATTAGCAAAGGGAAGAGCATTTCTGAAGCACCGAACATAAGGACGTTTGTGTAGTAAATGAGGTCTTGGATTTCCTTCTAGATGAGCAGAGTAGCCAGAAATTGTGCCATGATTTGCCTTACGTTTCTAGAACACACTCAGATGAGTAGAGAGTTGTGAGGAGGAAGAATAAATGGAGGGAATAAAAGCAGCTAGGAATGGTTCTAGTTTTAAAAAAGAAAAGTATGCATCCTGGAGATCTTCTGAGGCCTGGGTACACTGGGACAGTTGCTCAGCTATTTTTTAATACAGTAGTACCCTAGGAAACATTCCATCTCTACTGCCTCACACAGTGACTGTGGCACTGTAGGCTGTCCACTTACTTACCTGATGAAATGAACCAAATATCTGTCTTAGAATTAAATTAGTATGATCATTCATACTGATAAAATGTGGCTATGTTAGTTCCAAAATTGATCTTTTGCACACATGTACTGAAAATTAAAAAGCCTCTTGGGATACTTTGTTTCTTTGTTTAATCTAGGTTAAAATTCAGGGAAGAAAGGTACTAGCAAGCCTCCCAGGAGGTGTGTTTCCCGAAGCAGGCACTTAACTAGTAAACTTGGCTCTGAATTTGTGTACTTTGTGCGTCTTTCCAGGGAGACACACGTCTATGTTTTGATTCTCTGCTGCAAGAGTGTCATAAAGATTGTTCGATGGTAGTTACCAAGACAATTACTTTTTTTCCTAAACTGAAAACTAGTGTACCATCAGGCAGTGGAAGAGAATAGTAAGTTCCAGTAATCTGGGACTTGAAGTTTTTAGGGGATGGGATATTGAAGTTGGAGCGTAAGGCCTATTTCCATTGACTTCCAGCATCTTTTTTTTTT
>NW_003852699.1:353129-354835 GCF_000181295.1 Otolemur garnettii
GGTTGCAGCCGTCATTGCTGTTTGGCAGGTCTGGGCTGGGGATTCGAACCCACCACCTTAGTTGTACGTGGCTGGAGCCTTAGCCGGTTGAGCTATAGGCGCCGAGCCGACTTCCAGCATCTTTTTATTGGATTGGGATCTCATTTATTTCACCAGAATTATATGAAGGACCACCCTCTTGTTTTGATTGTAACTTGGAGAATATTGTTCCTGTGGCTACAAGAAGGGTCTAAGATTAGTGTCTTCCTTGATCACCCTTGTTGACCTAAAGAAAAAAACTAATCAAAATTAATAAAGAATTTATTTGGAACAAGGTGAACATTGTACTCCAGAATCACCTCCCAGTTACTCTGGAAAATGCTCCAGAGAAAAAAGAGAGACTTATTATTATTTTTTTTTAATGAAAAATCAGGAAGGGGAAATTACAAAATTGTTTCTTAGGAATTCTCATTGGTTTACAGAGATAGCATTTATTAGTGATTGGGCATCACTGAACTCTAGGGTATGAATTAGAGTTTCCAGAACATGGCATTATTATGGCTACTTGTCTTAGTCAGTCTGGAGTTCACATAGCACGTAGTTCTAAGAGGTGATTGTAGCTCAAGGGGGACTGAGATGTGACTGCTGTCACATTTCTTTGCCTCTCTGAGCCTGATAATTTAAAGGGGGCTTACATTCCTCAGATTAACTTTTTTTTCTTTCTCATTCTAAAAAGCATTATGAGATCTAATACATGTAAGCATAACGAGTGAAGGTTCTTAAACTTATTTTTCAAAAATTACAAGTAAAATACACTTTCAAAAAGTCTGATAGACAATTAGCCAAAGAACAATAAGCAACATTTTCACTAGAGCCTCAGCTAACTCAAACTCAACAACTTTATAGGACAGTTGTGAAGGTGGAATTAAGAGAGCTCTGTGCATTAGGCACATAGTAGGTCCTCAGTCAGTGTCAGTGTCCTCTGGTCAGTTTTATCTTAACCATGGAGAGGCCTTCAGCCCAGAGAAATTAGGTGATTGAATTAAAGTCATACCACTCAAGAGCTGCAAGTTATATAATTCTAACAGGTTCATATTACCAACTTCTAAATTTTAAGTTCCTTCTCGGTTTTTCCCCACCCCTTTTTCTTTTTTTATGGAATTGCCTACTACTATGTCACAGAAAGAGTTTCCCTATACAATAACAGAAAACCCACATCTCTAACGTATCTCTTTGGGTGAAAGTTTACCCAAATGTACTTGACTCAGTAATATCACTATGACTCACCTTTCTGAAGTTCTTGAGTTTGTGTTTGGGGAGAGGAAGTAGCTTTATGAAGACACCATTCCCTGCTACAGTCCATTAAATGATTTAAAATGTTTAAGCATCAAACTGTGTTTGCATAGACTTTGGGGCTACGCAGTGAGATCATGTCACTGACCAGGAGGCCCTGAGTCAAAGCAGAACTCTCTAATGTGAGAATCTGTTATCTGCCAAAAGTCACAAGAAGGAAACTTCTGAGGACACATAGTGACATTCACTCCTCACTGTTTCTACCGCTGGTCATTCTCTTTCTGTTGAAATTAGAAAACAGCGTCACCCATTCTTGAGAAATATTTCTCTGTTTGCATGTGTATAGCTTCGTTAAGGCATTTTCCTTTCCTATTACCTTCCTCCAGCAATGAAAAAGAATAAGATAGTTTACATTTAATTTCCTCAGTTTCTAC
>NW_003852699.1:354855-356066 GCF_000181295.1 Otolemur garnettii
ACTATATATGCAGAACCTTCATCATCAATTCTTAGAAATTTCTCTTTCTCCTCTAATTGATCTCCAATGTCCAAGTCCATGGGGAAAAAACTTCAGTCATTTCCTTGACTTTGCTGATTTGAAGATCAATTTAGTCCTAAACTTAGAGGAAACCAACAACCCAAACAACTCTGCTGCATTCAGCTGTTAGCCAGAATCAGGCTGGAAATAGATGCTGTTGATTAACCTGGAACATGATTTGAGAGTTATAAAAGGTATTATATGATGCTTATAAAAATTCTTTCATTTTGTAAGTTAGAGAACTAAGGAATAAAGAGATGCAAGAACCCCTAACAAGTGCTCAGCTAAATTATAGTGGAATTAATACTCAGGATAGTTTCCTGTGACCTGCTTAGCAGGTTCCCAGAGGGAATGATTAGTGATTGTGACTGCATTAATTTATGCTATGACAAAACACTTTAATTGGTCTATGAAAATATGAATCCAGTCAGCTCTACTAGAGATAGGGCAATACAATGAACTTACAGATGCAAAAATGACTCTAGCCTTCCAGATTCATCAGACTAAGAAGCCAAGTTGGGAAAATTACTTAAGATTTTTGTTTGTTGCCAAATATTTAAAACCAAACAAATGCAAGGGACCTTCTACAAATTAAATGAGATCATATGTGCCAAATGTTTATTTAATGTCTGGTATAGAGAAAGTCTATGGTTTCTTATTATCCCATTCAGTCCACAGATTGGCAAACCAGAAAACTGTGCTTAAATTAATTTTGGATGGTTGCTTTTGCCCTGGGGTCATTTATCCTAGGAAAAGATGATGGCATATTATTTAATGAGATTGTACCCAAATATTGGATGTAAAGATACAAAGTACAAATTTTAAAGAATGAGTTCTTTAAATGAGTACTGTAAATTTGGAGGGTGAATAAATTATAATCAGAAACAGATGTTTTGTTGTTGTTAGTCTTTTACTGGTAAATTCTTTGTTTCTCCCTTATGCAGTGTGGTACCCTTTGCATTTATCTGGAAAAATTAATTCAGTAAAACCATACATAGCAATGAAATGTGGCTAGAGATAAGCCCAACCCATAATGACACACCTCATGTCAAGGTTATGAATACAAATCTCAGACTGGCCATGTTGCCATGTCTTGATATGTCCCTGGTCTCAGGACATTATTTTTCTCTAAAAACTAGTGATGATGGCCA
>NW_003852699.1:356335-378411 GCF_000181295.1 Otolemur garnettii
CACTTCCATATTTTTTAGACTCAGCTGGGAAAATAAATGAGTTTGTTAAGAAAACACAATCATAATTCAAATTCTCCTGCCACTAACTTCATCTGTCTTCCTCATTCTGGACCTGTATGCCTCATCATGTTTCCTGTGACAGTGCATGAAACCACTATTTAGGCTCCTGCCTAAATCCATCCTCTAATTTGCACAGAGCTCACTCCCTCTCATCACCTTCTCTTTCTATTTTCCTTTCTGCTAGATCATCCTCACCAGCACATAAACAAATTACTTAGAGAAAAATATGAATGAAAAAATATAAAATTATGCTCTTTTAACTACTGTGAAAATCAGAACCTCTGACCAGACCCTAAGCATCTCTTTTTGTCTGGAGAGATCAAAGTTGCTCATTATTCAGGTGGTGCTCTGGTGGGTATTATGGAAAAGGAGTTCCAAGAGCTGTGGTCAATGAGAAAATACAGTAGGAAATTAATTACTCTGTGATTGGGTCTTCATAAAGCATGGTGGCTTCGAATGAGTTGAGTTTCTTAAGGGATAATAAAGTTTGGGTATAAAAAAGGTGTTTATGAAAAGAGTTTGTGGGTACAGGAAATCTTGATATGACAGACTCTGTTTAAGAGAATATAGTCAATAATTTTAGAAGTCTGGGAGGGCAAAAGGAAGGAATTAAAAAGAAATAAGCGTAAGATCATTATTATAAATAATGATTACATGGCTAACCAGGGATTTGCCTGGCAAAACTTGAGTAGATAAGTTTAGGAATAGTGACTTTTGAGAATGAGCACATTTTAAAATGTGAATATATCCATGTGCTTTAAGTGCTCACTTTAGGGTGGCATTGTGTCATGAAAAATCCAGGTAATCTGGTGGAGATATTTACTCTTTCTGGAATATGCCAGCCTCTTTGCAAATGACTGTGTTGGCTTAGATAGAATCAATGCATGTGCTCAGCCACATGACCCTGGCCCCACCAAGGCTAATTTGGTTAATGCCCAACCTTCCAATGGGGGAAGCCAAAGGTAAGCCTCTCTGGTAGTAACATTCACTTGGAGAATGAGCCAGCCACTGGGGTAAGCTCTCCTATGCTATAGGGGGCAGCAATCTATTCTCCCAGAAGCAGTCACATTTTAGCCTTTGAATTCAACAGCTTGTGTATTTGCTTGTCTAGACAATATCACCCTCTAAGAACCTCCACCATTTTATCATATATGGGCATACATAGTACCTTGCCCATGGGATTCTTTTTTTTTGAAACATAGTCTTACTTTGTCACCCTCAGTAGAATGCCATGGAGTCATAGCTCACAGCAACCTCCAACTCTTGGCCTCCAGGGATTCTCTTGTCTCAGCCTCCCAAGTACCTGGGACTATAGATGCCTGCCACAACGCCCAGCTATTTTTTAGAGATGGGGTCTTGCACTTGCTTGGGCTTGTCTGAACCTGTAAGCTTATGCAATCCAAACTTCTTGGACTCCTAGGGTGTTAACGATTATAGGCATAAGCCAGCGTGATCAGCCTTGCCCATATGATTCTATAGTATATGGTCTCTGATCACCAGACATGCTTTTATGGAAAAGAAAGTGGGCAATAGATTCATTTCCTTGGAAGCCACTGGTCTTATCATATGCTCCATCCTACAGAAATATCTATCTTGATACAATAATAGAAAGGCATGATAAAGATTCACTTATGATCCATCTGGGAAAAACACTCTATGAAGTGCTTCTCCATAGGTGATAGTATATGAAATTAAGGTATGACTGATATAGGGTGGCTTGTTTCATTCTTATTTGCTTCAGCAAACCCTAGAAGTAGAAATTACTGCTCTCATCATTACACAAATTAACCCAGTTAGACATGTTTTGCTTTCTGTCCCTGTGGCATTGGGTTAATGAGTTGATCAATCCTAATATTCAAGGGAGAAATTTATACTCAATTCACACATATCCCAGAGCTGAATCTAACTGATTAATGTCTGACACTCTTCCCAGTCGTTTTATGCTTCTTATGCTGCTGAATCATAAAGGTGAAAACAGGGTCACTATCTTTATTGTTGTAATTAATCTGAATCACCATGGTTAAAGTGGGGCTAAAGGAGCACTATGATTGGAATCCAGATGATTCAATTTTTTTTTTCCATGGTCCTTTGGCCCTGGTAGATGAGACAAAGTTATCACATCAATTTAACTGAGAAGATGATTGAGCTCTAACAAAAATAAATTTGGTGTTATATTACTAGGTAAAGGAACTTATCTATCCAAAATTCTGGCAGATAGTAAAGGGAACTGGAAATACGTAGTGAAAGAAGGTAGTCATATTAATAATTTAGTCTTTATATTTAGCCACAGAAAGCAAAGTCTGTTTTTCTCCCCCTCCCTGAATCACTGAAGGATACTGGTGGTGGGTTTTGATCTTAAATTTTTCACGATAGTATGGTCAATTGATGTCATTCTGTACTAGCTGAACTACCTTTTTAATTCTCTTGAGACTATTTGGCCCATGTGTCATTTAATAGTGTTTTGTTTAATCTCTAGTATCTTTCTGCTACTGGTTTCTTGTTTTATGCCATTTAATTGTGGTTGAATGTTATATCCTATATAATTTCTGATTTTTGAAGTTGTTTGAAGTTTGTTATATGGCTCAAAATATTGCCTATCTTGGTGAATATTTCTACATAAACTTAAGAAGAATGCAGATGCAGCTGTCATTGGGTGAAGTAGTTTATGGATCTGAACTAGATCCATTTGTTTGATGACAATGTTTTTATTTAACTCGTTTTTTTCCTTACTGATTTTCTGCCTGTCGGATTTATCAATTATTAATACTGCTCAAGTCTTTAACTTTGCCAGTCGAGTAATCTATTTCTTTTTGACATTGTTAGAACCTTCTGCTTCATCTATGTTGACTCTCTGTGGTTAGGTACGTATACACTAAGGACTATCATGGGTTCTCTGGGTATGGACCTTTCAGCATAATGCACTTCTTTATCCCTGAAAATTTTCCTTGCTCTGAACTTGGCTTGGTCTGAAATTAATAAAGCTACTAATAAAGATTTCTTTTGGGGGGCTGTGTGCCGTGGTTCACACCTGTAATCCCAGCACTCTGGGAGGCCGAGGTGGGTGAATTGCCTGAGTTCAGGAGCTCAAGACCAGTCTGAGCAAGAGCAAAATGCCATCTCTAAAAATCGCAGGGTCTTTTGGCAGGTGCCTGTAGTCCCAGCTACTTGGGGGGCTGAGGCAAAAGGATGGCTTAAGCCCAAGAGTTTGAGGTTGCTGTGAGCTGTGATGCCACAGCACTTTACCCAGGGTGACAAAATCAGACTCTGTCATCCCCCCCAAAAGATTTCTTTTGATAAGTTTTACCATATTGTATTTTCTCTCTCCCTTTACTTTTAATCTATATGTGTCTTTATATTTAAATGGGGTTTCTTATTGACAACATACAGTTTTTGATAACTAGTCTCTGATAGTCTTTGTTTTTTAATGGACGTGTTTAGACAATAGCTATATAAAGTGACTATTGATAAGCTAGGATTATTATCTACCAAATTTGTTAATTTCTATTTGCTGCTCCTGTTTTTTTTTTTCCTTTGATTTGTTCTTTGTTTTGTTTTTATTATATGTCCCTTTGGTGAGTAACTGAAAATTCTCTGAATTTAGCCTGAATTTAGGCTGTCTGCTTTGAAAGATGGGAATGAGATTACCTACTTCTCTGAGAACAAACTACTGTGAGGTTTAACCCAAGTAACACAAACAAAGCATGCATTAAAATCCTGTACACCATCTGCTATAATAATTACATGCTGGGATCAGTACTTCCTACACAAAATATTATTATTAATATTGAAAATCTGGTGGCTATCCCAGGAAAAATACCTTCAGCAATGTTTATCTCTCATGTGAATTGGAAGATAATGGATAAGGAAGAAAGTCACAGAGGGGATTATAGGTGTGAGCCCCCCTCCCATATTTGAAGTATTTTAAAGGCTTGATGCTCTGAATTAATTTTTAATTAAACCAATTTTTAATGAACTTAACAGATGCTTCTACAATGGTATCAAATCCATTATTGTTTCTAAAGATTTGAATCTCAATTTAGCCATTTTATTTATTTATTTATTTGAGACAGAGTCTCACTATGTTGTCCTCTGTACAGTGCTGTGACATCCCAGCTCATGGCAACCTCAAACTTTTGCGCTAAGCAATTCTCTTGCCTCAGTCTCTCTAGTAGCTGGGACTACAGGTGCCTGCCACAACGCCTAGCTATTTTTTTGTTGCAGTTGTCCATTTGAAAGTGTTCTCGGGCTCGGCGCCTGTGGCTCAACCGGCTAAGGCGCCAGCCACGTACACCTAAGGTGGCGGGTTCGAATCCCCAGCCTGGACCCGCCAAACAACAATGACGGCTGCAACCAAGGAGTGGCCGGGCGTTGTGGCGGGCGCCTGTGGTCCCAGCTACTTGGGAGGCGGAGGCAGGAGACTCGCTTGAGCCCAGGAGTTGGAGGTTGCTGTGAGCTGTGGTGCCACGGCACTCTACCCAGGGGGACGGCTTGAGGCTCTGTCTCAAAAAAGAAAAGAAAAAAAAAAAAGAAAGTGTTCTCGGAGCCTCTGATTGGAGATGCAAGGAAAAGGAACTGCAGACGAGATGATTGATTTGAAGGCAGGTCGAGACTCGCTTAGATCAGCAACCAGGCCTGACTTTATTGATTATCTTATATACTTTCAAACATTCAGTAAGAATTTAACACAGATATAAAGAAGTGAAGCAAAATTAGGAAGCTACCATTAAGATTACAATTCAGTGTGAAGGCTGAGGAACACATATACAATTGATTTTGTCTAGAGTAAAAAGATAAAGGAGACTAATTATCCGTTCTTGCTGGCCCAAACCGAAACTAGAGATTATAATGTTAATGAAGGAAGGAGACAGAGAACAGAACCCAATGCTTGAGGACAAGTGTTCGGGCTTCCAGCTGTGACCTTCATTCTCGCTCTCCAGATCTCCTTGTGAGAGTCTTTCTGCATATTTCTGCATATCTATAGGCAGGTGCAGAAGCTTGATCTTCAAAGAAATCTTTCCTAGAGCCATTTTCCTGGAGGAGCACATGAACTGCCATGAGGTGTTTATCTCTACATCCATTATAGCTGGCCCACGCTGGGTTTAAACCTACCAGTGTTGGTGCATACGGCCAGCTCAGTCATAACCACTGTGCTACAGGTGCCAAGCTAATTTAGTCACTTTTTTAACTGTTAAATGCCTTTAATATTCAGGAGTCTATACAACAAGGTAGTTAAAACATTGTGTTTTCAATCATGTCATGAAATCTTCAGTAACAGTCAATGTTCATTTCATCTGACAGCAAACAGTAAACTTAAATTTAAGATGAGATATTTTTTGTATAAAACTTTAAAATGAGCAGATAAATACAAGGGCTTAACAACCACTTATTTGTAAATGCCTTTTTGTGTGCTTGAGGGATCCTTCATCCTTGATTGGAGAGGGGTTTGTCTGCATGTTGTGTACCATACCAAGCCTCTTTTTGACACTATAACCTCTGTCATATTCTGTCACAGAACACACATATGAAGTCATTTTAGCAATATGAAAAATAAGAGTTATGGTGTGAGGTGAGGTACTGGAAAGATGATTATATTAGGAGATTTTTATAAATGAAGTTTCGCTAATAACTAGTTCTTTGATTGTTATTTCATCAAGTGATTATTAAAAGGGCTTGCATTCTTCTATTCTTGTATTTGTCATTCTTGTTGCCTTGCCTCTGTTGCCATCATTATTAATTTAATTTTATTTTTTTTGCAGTTTTTGGATGTGGTCGGGTTTGAACCCACCACCTCCGATATTATGGAGGCAGCACCCTACTCCTTTGAGTCACAGGTGCCACCCCATTATTAAATTTTTGACTAGGTAATATATAGTGCAAAAATCAAAGTCACCCCCTTCCACAGACATCTAAATATTATGTGTGTACTATGAGAGAATTTTTTTTTAATTTTTTTTTGTTGAGGATTCATTGAGGGTACAAGAAACCAGGTTACACTGATTGCATTTGTTAGGTAAAGACCCTCTTACAACCCTCATGTCTTGCCCCCCAAAGGTGTGGCACACATCAAGACCCCACCCCCTGGCTCCTTCCCTCTCTCTGCTCTTCCTTTTCCCACCCCTCCCTCCTTCTCTCTCTCTGCTCTCTCCTTCCCCCACCCCCCACAGTGTCATTAATTGTCATTAATTGTCCTCATATCAAAATTGAGTACAAAGAATTCATGCTTCTCCATTCTTGTGATGCTTTACTAAGAATAATGTGTTCCACTTCCATGTATATTAATACAAAGGCTGTAAAGTCTCCATTTTCTAAAATGGCTGAATAGTATTCCATAGTGTGCATATGCCACAGCTTGTTAATCCATTTCTGGGTTGGTGGGCATTTAGGCTGTTTGAACATTTTGAAAATTGAAAATTGAGCTGCAATAAACAGTCTTGTGCAAGTGTCCTTATGATAAAAGGATTTCTTTCCTTCTGAGTAGATGCTCAGTAATGGGATTGCAGGATCAAATGGGAGGTCTACCCTGAGTTCTTTGAGGGTTCTCCATACTTCCTTCCAAAAAGGTGGTATTAGTTTGCAGTCTCACCAGCAGTGTAAAAGTGTTCCTTTCTCTCCACATCCATGCCAGCATCTGCAGTTTTGAGATTTTGTGATGTGGGCCATTCTTGCTGGGGTTAGATGGTATTTCAGGGCAGTTTTGATTTGCATTTCTCTAATAATTAGGGATGATGAGCATTTTTTCGTATGTTTGTTAGCCATTCATGTGTCTTTTTTAGCAAAGGTTCTATTCATGTCTCTTGCCCATTGATATATGGGATTGTTGACTTTTTTCTTGTGGATTGAGTTCTCTATAGATCCTAGTTATCAAGCTTATATTTTGTCTGATTCAAAATATGCAAATATCCTTTCCCATTGTGTAGGTTGTCTATTTGCTTTGGTTGTTGTCTCCTTAGCTGTACAGAAGCTTTTCAGTTTAATTAAGTCCCATTTGTTTATTTTTGTCGTTGTTGCAATTGCCATGGCAGTCTTCTTCATGAAGTCTTTCCCCAGGCTGATATCTTCCAGTGTTTTTCCTGTGCTTTTTTGGAGGATTTTTATTATTTCATGCCTTAAATTTAAGTCCTTTATCCATCTTGAATCAATTTTTGTGAGTGGAGAAAGGTGTGGGTCCAGTTTCAGTCTTTTACTGTGGATATCCAGTTCTCCCAGCACCATTTATTAAATAGAGAGTCTTTCCCTCAAAGTATGTTCTTGTTTGGTTTATTGAAGATTAAGTGGTTGTAAGATGTTATTTTCATTCCTGGTTTTCTATTTGATTCCAAATATCTATGTCTCTATTTCTATGCCAGTACCGTGCTGTCTTGACCACTGTGGCTTTGTAGTATCATCTAAAATCTGGTATGGTGATTACCCCAGATTTATTTTTATTACTAAGAATTGCCTTAGCTATATGGGTTTTTTTCTGGTTCCATACAAAATGAAGAATCATTTTTTTCAAATCTTGAAAGTATGATGTTGGTATCTTAATAGGGATGGCATTCAATAGGTAGATTCCTTTGGGAAGTATAGACATTTTAACAATGTTGACTCTTCCCAACCATGAGAGTGGTATGTTCTTCCATTTGTTAATATCATCTGCTATTTCCTTTCTTAGGGTTTCATAATTTTCTTTATAGAGGACTTTCACCTCCTTTGTTAGGTATATTCCTAGGTATTTCAATTTCTTTGAAGTTATTGTGAAGGGAGTTGTGTTCTTAATTAGCCTCTCATCTTGACTGTTATTACCGTATACAAAGGCTACTGACTTGTGGACATTGATTTTATATCCTGAGACAATACTGTATTTTTTGATGACTTCCAGGAGTCTTGTGGTTGAGTCTTTAGGGTTCTATAAGTATAAGATCATATTGTCAGCAAAGAGGGAGAGTTAGACCTCCTCTCCTGCCATTTAGATGCCCTTTATTTCCTTGTCTTGCCTAATTGTATTGGCTAAAACTTCTATGTTGAATAGTAATGGTGACAGAAGACAACCTTGTCTGGTTCCAGTTCTAAGAGGAAAAGCTTTCAGTTTTACTCCATTCGGTAAAGTATTAGCTGTGGGTTTGTCATCAATAGTTTTGATCAGTTTTAGAAATGTGCCACGTATACCTATATTCTTCAGTGTTCTAATTAGAAAAGGATGCTGGATTTTATCGAATGCTTTTTCTGCATCTTTTGAGAGGATCATATGGGCTTTGTTTTTGCTTCTGTTAATATGGTGGATAACATTTATTGAGTTGCATATGTTAAACCAGCCTTGCATCCCTGGGATGAAATCTCCTTTATCATGATGTATGACTTTTTAAATGATAAGCTGTAATCTATTGGCTAGGATTTTGTTGAGAATTTTTGCATCTCTATGCATTAGTGAAATTGGTCTGAAAGTCTCCTTTTTAGTTGGGTCTTTTCCTGGTTTTGGTATCAGGGTGATGTTTGCTTTATATAATGTGTTGGGGAAGACTCCTTCTTCCTCAATTTTTTGGAATAATTTCTGCTGTATGGGAATGAGCTCTTGATGGCTTGATAGAATTCTGGTGTGAAGCCATCTGGACCAGGGCATTTTTTGGTTGGAAGAATTTATTGTTTCTTTAATCTCAGTGTTTGAAATTGGTCTGTTCAGGAGCTCTATTTCTTTCTGGCTAAGTGTAGGGAGAGGGTGTGATTCCAAATATTAATCCATTTCTTTCAGATTGTCAAATTTCTGGGCATAGAGTTTCTGTTAGTATTCAGAGATGATCTCTTATATCTCTGTGGCATCAGTTGTTATTTCCCCTTTATCATTTCTGATTGAGGTTACTAGAGATTTTACTTTTCTATTTCTAGTTAGACTGGCCAGAGGTTTATCTATTTAATTTATTTTTTCAAAAAACCAACTCCTTGTTTCATTAATTTTCCAAATGATTTTTTTGTTTTCAATTTCATTGATCTCTGATTTAATTTTGAATGTTTCTTTTCTTCTGCTGGGTTTAGGTTTAGATTGTTCTTCTTCTTCCAATTTCATAAGATGGCTTGTGAGTTTGTTCATGTGCTCTCTTTCTGGTTTTTGAATGTAGGCATCTAAAGCAATGAATTTTCCTCTCAACACTGCTTTTGCAGTATCCCTCAGGTTTTGGTAGCTTGTGTCTTCACTGTTGTCATGCTCAAAGAAGGTAATGATTTCCTGTTTTATTTCTTCCTACACCCAACTGTCATTCAGCAGAAGATTGTTTAATTTCCATGCCTTTGTGTGGGGTTGAAGGTTTTTGTTGAAGTTGAGTTCCACCTTTACTGCCTTGTGGTCTGAGAAAATACATGGTAAAATTTCAATTCTTTTCATTCTGTTGAGGTTTGCTTTGTGTCCTAAGATATGATCAATTTTGGAGAATGTTCCATGGGGTGATGAGAAGAATGTATACTCTTTATCTTTGGCATGGAGTGTTCTATATATGTCTATCAAGCACAGTTGTTCTAGGGTCTCATTTAAGTCCCTTATATCTGTGTTTAATTTCTGTTCAGAGGATCTTCCAGCTCTGTAAGAGGGGTGTTAAAATCACCCTGTTATTATGGTATTACAGGATATCATATTGCTCAGACTAGGTAAAGTCTGTTTCAAGAATCTGAGAGCATTTAAATTGGGTGCATAAATATTTAGAATTGAAACATCTTCTTGTTGTATTTTTCCCTTGAACAATATAAAGTGACCATCTTTGTCTTTTCTGACTTTAGTTGCTTTAAGTCCACATGCATCTAAAAATAAGATTGCAATTCCTCTTTTCTTCTGAATTCCATTTGCCTGAAAAATTGTCTTCCAGCCCTCAACTTGAAGTTTTAATTTGTCTTTTGAAGCTAGGTGTGTTTCCTGCAGACAGCAAATGGATAGCTTGAGTTTTTTATTCCAGTCAGCCAACCTATGCCTCTTCAGTGGGGAATTCAAGCCATTGACATGTTTTGAGATAATTGATAAGTGTGGTGGTGGTATTCTATTCATCTTATTTTGTGAGAGTCCATTGCTTAGTTTTATCTTTTGCATCATTGTGGAAGTTAGGGTCTATCCTTTAATTTCTGAGATCTTACTTTGCTGTTGGTCCACTGTGATGGTCAGTGTGTAGAACAGGTTGAAGTATTTCCTGTAGACCTGGTCTTGTTGTGGCAAATTTCCTCAATGTTTGTATATCAGTAAATGATTTGACTTCTCTGTCAATTTTAAAGCTTAGCTTAGCAGGATATAGAATTCTGGGCTGGAAATTATTCTGTTTAAGTAGATTAAAAGTAAATAACCATTGTCTTCTTGATTGAAAAGTTTCATTAGAGAAGCCTGCAGTCACCCTGATGGATTTGAACCTGTAGGTCAACTAGTGCTTACCCCTGGCAGCTTGAAGAATCTTTTCTTTTGTCTTGACTTTGGACAGGTTCATCACAATGGGTCTTGGAGGAGCCTGGTTAGAGTAGAGATGACCTGGGGTGTGATCTCTCTCTGAAAAGAGTGTGTCATAATTTTTGGTGGTATTTGGGAAATTTTCATTGATAATACTCTCTAGTATGGCTTCCCTGGAGCATTCTTCTTCCTCTTCTGGGATACCTATAACTCATATGTTCAAATGCTTCATAAAGACCCATAATTCTGTCAGTGAATGTTCTGCTTTCTCTCTCTTCTTTTCTGCCTTTTTAACTATCTGAGTTATTTAAAGAGCTTTGCTCTCTATCTCTGAGATTCATTCTTTTGCATGGTCTAATCTTTTGTTGGTACTTTCTATTGCATTTTTAAGTTCCCTAATTGACTACTTCATTTCCTTCAGCTCTGCTATATCCTTTCTATATTCTTCATATGGTTCATTTCTTATTTGATTCTATTTTTGGATTTCCTTTTGGTTATTTTCTACTTTATCAGCAGTTTCCTTCATTGTTTCCATCATTTTCTTCATTGTTTTTATCATCTCTATTCCAAATTCCCTTTCTATCATTTCTAACATTTCATTATAGGTGGAATCCTCTGCAGTAGCTACCTCATGGTCCCTTGGGGGAGTTGCTGTGAACTAGTTTTTCATGTTGCCAGGAGTTTTCTGCTGATTCTTCCTCATGATGATTTCTTTTATCTGTTTCTTTGCCCTAATTTTCCTTTTACTTCCTCTTGCTCTTTAAGTTGCCATGCCTGTGGACCAGGGTTTTGATGAATCCTTTTGGTATAGGACAGAAGGATAAGAAGATTGAATAACAAGAAGGGAAAAAAGAAAGAAAAAAAAAAGAGAGAGAAAGGAGAAGGGATGGGTAAAAAGGGAATATTGACAAAAAGAAGAGAGGCACAGAAAGAGGGAGATAGGAGCAATATAGGTGTACAGTAGGGTACTTTGACCCAAGCTTAAAAACCCCTAACCTCTGGGTGTGCCAGGTTATGTGGCTCCCTTGAGGTCAGCAGCTTTTTGCTAGCCTGTTCAGACACAGTACCCCACCTCCACCAAGTAGAGAGGAAAGACAAAAATGCTGCAAATTGAACCAAAAAAGGAAAATAGAAAACTTTACAGGATAAAATTGGGGGGAAAACTAAATAATAGGGGTGGAAACAGTAGCAAAAATGAAGTTCTAATTGTTGAAAAAAGCAATAATGGAAAATTATATTTAAACTAGAAAAATGAAGAAAGAAAAGAAACAAAGAAAAAGAAAAGAAAAACCTATAGGGAAAATGTTGAAATTAAAAACAAAAATCAAAAAACAAAAAACAAAGCAGTATATGTATCTTGCTGGATATTGTCTGGGCAATAGGTGATCTTCTGGGGTATGATACATTAATCACAATGCTGATATGGCTGTATGAGATGGAGACTGGAAGCCTGTGCTGATTTCTCAAACCCTGCAGGGTGGAGAACCTATATTTCTCCTCAGCCCACTTAAAAGGCACTTTAAACTGCTAACCTTGGCTAAGCAGAAGCTTTCCCAGGAAAGCACTTGTCACTAGGATCTCTCCTGAAGTGGCTATCAACTTACCCAGTGTGCCAAAACCAGTCTTACTCTATACCCCTGAGGTCCAGGGCTACAAGGCAACTTAGTCCTTTAGGCTGCTTAGTCACTAGATTATTCGCTCCCACTGATCCTGGCTCTACAACCCTGAGGGTGGAGCATGCTGGGGTAGTTCTCCCACAATGGCTCTACATAGCCCACAGCCAAACACTATTAGTTCCATCTGGTTCAGCAGCTCAGTCTAGGGCCCTAGACAACACTTAAAGTCCTCTACACTCTTGCCCAAGTTCTCCCAAGGTAGTTCAACTGAGTGCCAAGTCCAAAAATGAACCAAAACAGTTCACAGGTAAGTCCTTTCCAGTTTGCAATCTCACTGCTGCTGTACTTACAGCTGCCAGCGGGAGACAGAACAAACACATGCAAATACTTGCTAGTTCTCCAATGCTTTTGTCCACCTCATGGGACCCAGAAGCCTCATGCTGACTCCCTGTGTCCCCAAAGGGATGTTTCTGGGCAGATCCCACTAGCCAGAGAGGCCTGGAGTCTTCTCTCCCTAGACTCACCATGCCCAGTTGCAAGGAAGCTGTTACTCGGCCACCATCTTGCTCCTCCCCCCAATGTAGCCATTTTTAATCTAAAATCTTCAGTGAACAATGGACACAACACTTTGCCAAAGGTTATTGTTCCTTTATTTTAAATGCCTTAATCATGGATCAGAGACCAGAATTCTTCCAATAGGTTAATAAAAGCCTAAAGGTGAGACTTGTACAAAGGTATACATAAGATTTGTTCTTAAACCCTGAGATTATTAATTATGTGTGTCAACTTATAATTGACAAGAGATGCCAAGATATTGGATCAAACATTATTCTGGATGTATTGGTGAAAGCATTTCTGGATAAGGTTATAATTTGAATCAGTACACTGAGTAAAGCAGCTTTCCTTCCTAATGTGAGTGTGCATCACCCAGTCAGCTGAAGGCCTGATTAGAGCAAAAGGGAAAGAGAGAATTTTTGCTGCCTGACTGCTTTCAAGCTGGGGCATTGGTTTTTCTTTTCCTGCCTTCACACTTGATCTGAAACATGGGCCACCTCAGCCTTCCAGAGTGCTAGGATTATAGGCATGAGCCCATGCATGTGGCCCAATTCTATATTAATAATCAATTATTATATAATTAAGTTTGACTACTTTTGCTCTTTCTATAATTTTAGTTACCATGACAATGAAAAAATCTCCTCATTTATTTTTGTGTAGATGCCCACAGAACCACATCATGATTTCAGTATAATACAAAGTCATAATACATATTTGTAGATAAGAAGTATGTAATTGATATTGATATTGTTAATAAAATAAAATAGATGTAGATGGTGTTTTTGTTCCTCGGAACTTCTGTTCGATGACGCAGGGGAAAGAACTGCAAACGGAATGAATCTTCAAGGGAGACTGGGACTCGCTCTGGTCGGCGGCCCCGATAAACTTTACTCAGTATCTTATATACTTTCCAACATTTAGTAAGAATTTAACACATATACAAAGAAGTCAAGTATCGTGAGGAAGCAACCATTTGAGATTACAATTTAGTGTGAAGGTTGAGGAAGGCATATACAATTGATTTTGTTTAGAGTAAAACATTTTGGAGTCTGGCTGTTGGTCCTCTCTTGCCCAAGGTAAGGTAACACATTATAATGTTAATTGAAGGAGGGAGGCAGGGAATAGAACCCAATGCTTCAAAACCGGTCTTTCCAGCCTCCAGCTCATCTCGGCTACTTCTCCACGCCCCCTAGGGAGAGTCACTCTACATTCTTGCACATCAATAGGCAAGTGCAGATGCTCAGATCCACAAGGAATGCGCTTCTCGGAAGCAGTTAACCGGAGAGGGCACATTGAGGCCGAACTGCCATGTCTTGAGCAAAAGGATCTTATCCCCTACAAATAGATATTGAAAATTCATGAGTTTTGAGCAGATACTAAGATAGCTTACATATATTTACAAAAAATGCAGAAAGGTTCTGTCCCATCTATAAAATACAGGAGAAGATATTTGAGTAATTAATGACTAAAAATTAATAAAATATCTGAGTCTTCATATTCAGAGAGATAAATGTATCTCAAGAAGATAAAGTACAAGTAAATTTTAACCAAGGTATGTTTCGGTAAAAGCTGTAGTACATAAATTCAAAAAGAAAACTCTTCAAAGATAACAGATCTAATGTTGAAAGGTTCAATAAACTCTGTTTAATTGAAGAAATAAGAAAATATCTGCTCTGAGCACTTCATATTTGAATTTTAGTTTCAAACTAGCTCAAATGTAAAGAGAGTAAAAATGTAGAAGGATTGGCAATTTACATACAATATTACCACCAACAGTTACAAAATAGTCTAAATAAGAAACCAAAAATAAATTAAAGGCAATTTATGAGAATTAAGAAAACTTTTAAAATCTTTTAGATAAATTATGAAAACATTTAATTGAAAAACAATTTAGAAAATTTATTTGAAAAATATATAAATGAAATAAGAACAAAGGACCATACACAAATTTGATTTCATAGAATTGAAGTATTCCATAGAAAGGTAAATCATACAAAATTTTTGGAGAAGTTAAAAGAAATATATTAGTGGTCACAGGAAAGACAATAGCATTTTAGAATCTAGAAGCTTATTTATAAAAAAAATTGAGAAATTCAAATGCATTTGTTTAAGAACTTTTCATTGTCAAAAGTCATGACACAGAGAATGAAATAAAAGTCATACAAGGGAAGAAGAAATGTGCAATATTTATAACTGATACATGATAAAAAGTGTATAAAGAATATTTTCAAATAAATATTAATAGGATTAAATTCCCCCCAAATGAGGCCCAAAATGGTGGTTTGTGCCTGTAATCCTAGCACTCTAGAAGGCTGAAGCACATGGATTGCTTGAGCTCAGGAGTTCCAGACCAGCCTGAGCAAGAGCGAGACCTTGTTTCTAAAAAATGGCAAGGCATTGTGGGGAGCCTTTATAGTTCCAGCTACTTGAGAAGCTGAGGCAAGAGGATCACTGGAGCCCAAGGGGTTGAGGTTTCTGTGAGCTATGATGCCACAGCACTGTACCGAGGGTGACAAAGTGAGACTCTGTCTCAAAAAAAAAAAATCTAATTAGTTAAACCCTAGATGTATAAATACTAAAATTAGTGATTCCCAATCCTAAAGATTGCAGATGTATATAGTTTTTATAATTTGGGGGTATGTCCCATCTGTACATGTTTTGTTAAGTATTCTTATCATAAAAGGGTGCTGAATTGGGGTGGTGCCTGTGGCTCAAAAGAGTAGGACACTGGACCCACATATCAGAGATGGTGGGTTCAAACCGGCCCTAACCAAAAAAAAAAAACCTGCAAAAAAAAAAAAAGGAGCTGAATTTTGTCAAAAGCTTTTCATTTATTGAGTGAATCTGTGATCTTTGTTTTTGTTACTATTGTGTTTATAGATTTATATATATTGAACTGTGTTCTCATTTTTGGATTGAAGCTTCCTTGGTCATGACTTTATTTTTTAAAGTCCAGTTTGAGCTGGGCATGCAGTTACAAAGGCAGTGTAGCCACATTGACCTAATGGCCTTCTGATTATTCTTTCTTTAAAGAAAATTTTCCCCCTTTATGTTAGCCTGTCATTTGTTCTCAGGTTGAAGTCATAGTTTTGTAACCAGTCTTAGACATCTAGTTGAGATAACATAAACATGTTTGACTAATAAACTGTTTACAGAAAATAAGCCAAACTCTAAAATAATTTAAAGAGATTTTTTCTGAACCAATTTGAGGACCATGGCCTAGAGGCATTCCCAAGAAGCCTTGATCAAGTGGACTCACTCTCGTTGGGTTATAGTTTGGTTTTATACATTTCAGGGAAACAGGAATTACATGTAAAGTCATAAATCAATCTATGGAAGGTATACTTTGGTTTGGCCCCAAAATGTGGGACATCTTGAAGCAGGAGAAGGGGCTTACAGGCTATCGGTGGATTTAAAGACTCTTTGATTTATATTTGGTTAAAGAAATGAAGCTTTGTCTAAAGACTTGTAATGTTTTAAGAAAAAGAAGTCTCTTAGTCAGAGACAAGCCACTGGCCAACCACCCAGTGATTTGATTGAGTGATTTATGTAAATTGAGGACTTGCTTGTACAATTTAAGCTTTGTTTTGCACAGCCTTAGGTCTATTAATGGGTTACAAAAGATGTCTTCATGAAGGGAGGGGAGCCTGATGAGGCTCCTCTCATTTCCCTTCTCAAGACCAGTAATTCAGCTTTAGAGTATTAATGACGTTTTGGTCAATGATGGACTGAAAATATAATTATGATGAAACAAAAAAATTCTTATTGCCTAGTGACATAGTAGTCCCATGCATTACTTATGTGTTTGTGTTTATTCTGGCATATAAATCTAAGGTACTGCCATTCATATAAAAGTATACTGCACACATACAGTACACAATATTTGATAATAAATACATAATGGTTTGTGTACTTCTTATACTATGATTTTATTATTATTTTAGAATGTACTCTTTCTACTTATAAAAAATTCAACTGTGAAAGTGTGTCTGACAGACCCTTGAGGAGGAATTACAGAAGATGTCATTGTTATCATAAAAGAGGGCAATTATATCATGTTATTGCCCCTGCAAGCTTTCCAGTAGACAAATAAATGGAGGTGGAAAACAGTAATAGTAATGAACCTCACCTTGTGTAGGCTTAAGTTAATGGGCATGTGTGTCTTAGTCTTTAACAAAAAGCTTGACAAATAATTAAGAAGTACAAACTAGAAGAAAAGCTTATAGAATAATGATATAAAGAAAGTTATTATTGAGCAGTTTTACAATAATAAAAAAAGTTTAAGAAGTTTTAACATTTAAAAAAATAAAAATGTTCATAAAGTAAAATTTATATTTAGGCAAGGTTAATTTATTATTGAAAAAAATAAACACCTCTTTCATGAGTTTAGTGGAGTAGTCTAAGTGTAAGTTAAGCAGAATAGCCTACATTTTATAAAGTTTACAATAGTGTACAGTAATATGTGAGGTCTTCACATTTATTCACCATTCACTGACTTATCCAGAGTAACTTCCAGTCCTGCAAGCTTCATTCACAGTAAATGCTCTCTATTTGTGTGCCACGTTTAATCTTTTTGGTATTTTTATGGCATCTTTTTAATGTTTGGATATGTTTAGACACACAAATACTTACATTTGTTTTGTAACTGACTATAGTGTTGACCACAGTAACATGCTGTATAGGTTTGCTCCCCAGGAGCCATAGGCCTGGCTTTGTAGTAGGCTACACCATCTAGGTTTGTATAAGTATATGTATATGATGTTTGCACAATGATGAAATTACCCACTGCTGCATTTCTCAAAACATGTCCCCAGAGCAGATGAAAATACACAAATGAGTGGTCTAAATGATCACCTTAAGAAACCAGAAAAAAAGAGCAAGATAAACTTGAATAAAGAGGAAAAGAAACTAATAAATAAAAAAGAAGGAATCAATGAAATTAATATTAAAAGCAATAGAGAAATAGTAATGAAACAAAGATGCCTTAGTCTATTCCACTGCTATAACAAAATACCACAGACTAGACAAATAAAGAACAGGAATTTATTTCCCACACTTCTGGAAGATGAGAAGTCCAAAGTGAAGACAACTGTTGGTTCAGAGCCTGGCAAGAGTCTCTCTTTATAGAATTGTGTCCTGATTATGTCCTGCAGAGGAAGAAAACACCAAGTCCTCACATAGTAGAAGACACAAGGGCAAAGAAAATTAGCCTCTTTTTGGTTCAGTGCCTGTTGCTCAGTGGCTAGGGAGCCAGCCACATACATTGAAGCTAGTGGGTTTGAACCCAGCCCTGGCCTGCCAAACAACAATGACAATTATAACCAAAAAATAGTCGGGCATTGTGGTGGGTGCCTGTTGTTCTAGCTTCTTGGATGGCTGAGGCAAAAGAATCACTTAAGCCCAGGAGTTGGAGGTTGCTGTGAGCTGTGACTCCACAGCTCTCTACTGAGGGCAACATAGCGAGACTTTGTCTAAAAAAGAAAAAAAAAAACTGGCCTCTTTTATAAGGACATTAATCTCATTCACAAGCGTGAAGTCCTCATAACCTTTTCACTTTCCAGAGGCTGACCTTCTAATTCAATCATGTTGGAGATTAGACTTCAAAGTATAAATTTGGATTTAGGAAAAACAAGTTCATACTATAGCAATGTATTGATTGAGACAAAATTTCACTTTGTTTCCCAGGCTAGAGTGCCCTGGCATCAGACTGGCTCACAGCAACCTCAGATTCCTAATTTTAAGCAATCCTCCTGCCTCAGTCTCCTGACTAGCTGGGACTACAGGAGCCTGCTATGATGTCCAGCCCAGCAATACTTTTATAAAAGACAAACTTGAGAAATTTCTAGAAAGATAAAAAATTCAAATTAGCAACATCAGAAATAAAAGAAATGATATCATCATACCCTACTACAACAAAAGAATAAGGGGATACTGCAAACAACTTTATACACATAAATTAGACGACTTAGATATAATTGACAAAATTAAAAAAAAATCAAACAACTATAACTCACCTAATATAAAATAATCTGATAGAGCTATATAATGATTAAAAATGGAATTCATGATTAAATTGTTTCTTTCCCTAACAGTTACTGGAAATTGTAACCAAATATTTAATGAAAATTAAGGCCATCTCTGTATAATCTTTTCCAGAAAAATTAAAATAAGGTAATACTGCTCAATTCTGTTTTATGAGACCAGTATCACTACGAATCAAACCCAGATGGAAAGGTTGGGCATCATGGCTCTTGCCTGTCACCTTAGCACTTTGGGAGGCCAATGTAGGAAGATTGCTTGAGGTCAGGAGTTCCAGACTAGCCCAAGCAACATTGTGAGACCTCATATCTACCAAAAATAGAAAAATTCATCAGGCATGTTGGCTTACACCTATAATCCAGCAATTTCAGAGGCTACAGCAAGAGAATATTTTAATCCCACAAGTTTGAGTTTATAGCAAACTATGATCGCCCTCTCATGGCCAGGCAACAAAGGAAGACCTTGTCTTGAATAAATAAATAAATCTGACAAAAACCAGATAGACACTATAAAGTTATCCAATTATATTATGTTATACAACCCATTTACGTGGGGAGTTTGCTATTTTTTTCAGGTCCACTACACAACATACTTGAGCTAGACATATGAGCTTCATATTTCCCCATATTGTTAGTATAGTAGATATTATTTTTCAACATCTAATTATGAAAAAAAATTAACTTACAGAAGAGTTGAAAGAATTTAACAGGCAACAACTATATAATCACCACTTAGATTTTACCATTAACAGTTGAATGTATTAGATTTATCACTTATGATTAAAACAGCATGGTACTGGCACAAAAATAGAGAGGTAGATGTATGGAACAGAATAGAGAGCCGACAGATGAATCCAGCTACTTGCCATTACCTGATCTTTGACAAGCCAATTAAAAACATTGAGTGGGGAAAAGATTCCCTATTTAACAAATGGTGCTGAGAGAACTGGCTGGCAACTTGTAGAAGACTGAAACTGGACCCACACCTTTCACCATTAACTAAGATAGACTTTCACTGGATTAAAGATTTAAACTTAAGATATGAAACCATAAAAATACTAGAAGAAAGTATAGGGAAAACACATGAGGAAATTGGCCTGCGCGAATATTTTATGAGACAGACCCCCCTGTGCAATTGAAGCAACATCAAGAATACACTATTGGGACCTGATCAAACTAAAGAGCTTCTGCACAGCCAAGAACCCAGTAAATAAAGCAAGCAGACAGCCCTCAGAATGGAAGAAGATATTTGCAGGTTATGTCTCTGACAAAGGTTTAATAACGAGAATCCATAGAGAACTCAAGCCTATTAGCAAAAAGAGAATGAGTGATCCCATCTCAGGGTGGGCCAGAGACTTGAAGAGAAATTTCTCTAGAGAAGATAGGTGCATGGCCTACAAATATATGAAAAAATGCTCACCATCATTAATCATCAGAGAAATGCAAATCAAAACCACTTTGAGATATCACCTCACTCCAGTAAGATTAGTCCATGTCACAAAATCCCCAAACCAGAGATGCTGGCATGGATGTGGAGAAAAGGGAACACCTCTACACTGCTGGTGGGAATGCAAACTAATGCATTCCTTTTGGAAAGACGTCTGGAGAACACTTAGAGAACTAAAAATAGACCTGCCATTTGATCCTGCAATTCCTTTATTAGGTATATATCCAGAAGACTAAAAACCACATTACAACAAAGATATTTGTATCAGAGTGTTTATTGCAGCCCAATTCATAATTGCCAGGTCATGGAAGAAGCTCAAGTGCCCATCGATCCACAAATGGATCAATAAACTGTGGTATATGTACACTGTGGAATACCATGCAGCCATAAAGAAAGATGGGAGACTTTACCTCCTTCATGTTTACATGGATGGAGTAGGAAAATGTTCTTCTTAGCAAAGTATTACAAGAATGGAAGAAAAAATATCCAATGTACACAACTCTATTATGAAACTAATTTATATACCTTTCATTTGAAAGCTATAACCTAATTATAGCCTAAGAATATGAGGAGGGAGAAGGGGGAGAGTTGGAGAGGGGGTGGATGGGTGGAAGGAGGGTGATTGGAGGGATCACCTGTATGGTTTATCTTACAAGGGTACAAGTGAATCTTTCTAAAAGTAGAATATTAACATCTTAACACAATAACTAAGAATGACATAAAGGCTAAGTTAACCAGTTTGATGAAAATATTTCAAATTGTATATGTCAACACCACACTGTACCCCATGATTGCATTAATGTACATAGCTATCATTTAATTAAAAAAAGAGAGAGAATAAAAAGAGAAAAAAAAGATTTATCACTTACTCAACTGTTCATCTCTCTTTCCAAATGCTTAGCCATTTTATTTGTTAATATATTTCACAGAGACTCACAGACATCAAGTACATATCCTCCAAGTGTCTCATTATGCATATCAATAACTAGACTTTAATATTTATTTTCAGTTCCAGTTTTTTTTCTTTTGAGGTACAATTACATAGGAGGAAATGTACCAATCTTGAGGGCACCTTAATATTAAACAAATGCTAACAAATGATTATATACCCAAGCAAGCAGGTTTATTTCTAAGTATCCAAGAAAAAAAATACATAAAAAGACATGTCCACAAAGGTACTTTGAAATAATTTTTTTAGTAGATTCATTCAAAATAGCCCTAAATTTAATAAAGCCTATTAACTTGAGAACAAATTAACTAGTATAGTTATCTTCATACAATAAAATACTCCTCAAAATAAAGACAAAAAACTAGGGATTATGTATATATTTTTCCCCCCTCTCTGTTCAATTCTCTTCTTATAGGTCACATTTCTTTGCTACAAGTTTGCAAGCTTCAGTCAGAAATAAACAGAAATCCTGAGTAGACCAACAATAAGTGAGATGGAACAATAAAGAAAAAAAGTCAAAGAAAAGCCAATAAATTTATAGCCAAACTCTACTAGACCTACAAAGAAAAAGTGGCACCTATCACACTAAAACTGTTCCATAACATTGAGAAGGAAGGAAACCTGCCTAACTCACTATGAAGCCAGAATCACTCTGACATGATAGTGAGGAAAGGACTGAACAAAAAAGAAAACTACAGACCAACATCTCTCATGCACATAACTAAAAGAAAAACTCAAAAAAATATTAGCATGCCAGGTGCTGTGGCTCACACCTGTAATCCTAGCACTCTGGGAGGCCAAGGTAGGTGGATTGATCGATCTCTGGAGTTTGAGACCAGTCTGAGCAAAAGAGTGACCCCAGCTGTAAAACTAGCCAGGCACTGTGGTGGGCACCTGTAGTCCCAGCTACTTGTGAGGCTGAAGAAGGAGGATGGCTTGAGCCCAAGAGTTTGAGGTTGCTGCGAGCTATGAGGACATTGCACTCTACCAAGAGTGACAAAATGAGACTCTGTTTCAAAAA
>NW_003852699.1:378813-395736 GCF_000181295.1 Otolemur garnettii
AAAAAAAAAACAAAAAAAAAACATGGATGCTCACTTCCACCACTCCTATTCTAAATAATACTGGAAGTTCTAACCAGAGCATCAGGCAAGAGAAAGAAAAAAAAGTCATCCAAATTGGAAAAGAGAAGGTCAAACTGTACATTTGCTGATAAAACACTCTTATATTTAGAACACTACAGATTCTACCAAAATACTACTAGAATTAGTAAATTTATTGAAGTATCAGGTTAAAAAATTAAGGTACACCAATCAGTAACATGTCTATACAATAATAACAAACTAAGAGTTAAACAAAAAACTCAATGCTATTTAAAACAGCCGGGAAAAATTCCAGAAATACACTCAAGAAAGGAGATGAAAGATCTCTACAATGAGAGCTACAAAACACCAGTGAAAGAAATTGTAGATGACACAAACAAATGGAAAAACATCCCAGGCTTATGAATCAAATTAATCAATAATGTTAATACTCCATACTGTCCAAAGTGATTTATAGATTCAACACAATTTCCATCAAAATGCCAATGTCACAGATCTAGAAAAATCAATCCTTAAACTTGACCCAAAAAGGGACCCAAAGCAATCCTAAACATGGAGTTGTTCCTTTGGACACATAAGAAGAAATCTGGAGGCATCACATTACTTGACTTCAAATTATATTACAAGACTATAATAACCAAAACAGCATGGCACTCATCTATAGGAAGACACATAGACCAATGGGTTAGAACTACCACCAACTGATTTTCTATCAAACCGGACAAAAAGAACTCCTTATTCAATAAACAGTGCTGGGAAAATTGGTGAGTCATAAGCAGAATAATAAAATTGAATCACTATTTCTCACCATACATAAAAATGAACTCAAGATGACTTAAAGACTTAAATTTAAGACCTTATACCATGAATATTCCAGAAGAATATGTAGGAAAAAATACACTTCTAGAAATCAGCCCTGGCCAAGAATTTATGACTCATACCCAAAAAGCAAATAGAGCAACAATAAAAATGAATAAATGGGACTTAAGTAAGCTAAAATGTTATCTATGCACAGTAAAGATAATAATCACTGTGTAAATAGACAACATAAAGCTGAGGAGAAAATAATCACAAACTATAAATCTGACAAAAGACTAATATCCAGAATCTATAAGAAACTGAGACAGGAGAAAAAAAAAAAAAGGAAAAGAAAAGAAAAAGAAAAACCCAAACTACAAAACAATGCCCCACTACCAAATAAATAACCCCCATTAAAAAAGTGGATGAAAGACATGAACTGATTTTTTTTTAAGAAGATAAACATATGGACAGGTTTTCAATACATGAAAACCTGCTCAACATCACTAATAATCAGAAAAATGTAAATTAAAACCACAATGAGCTACTACCTTACCTCTGTAAGAATGCCATTATTAAATAGTCAAAAATATTAATAACTAATGTTGGCATGGATATGATGTTGAGAAAACCACTGTTGGTGGGAGTGTAAATTACTATAACCTCTATGAAAAACAGTATAAATATTCAACGAAGAACTAAAAGCAGACCTATGATTGGATCTAGCAATCTTACTACTGAAAGTCTACCCAAATATAAAGGTCATTTTACAAAAGGACACCTGCACACAATGTTTACTGCAGCACAATTTACAATTGCAAATATATGGAATCAACCTAAATCTCCATCAATTGATAAAGAGAATAAAGAGAATGTCACATGTACACACACACACACACACAGAGTAGAACTCTGCCATAAAAAAGGAATGGAATCATGTCTTTTTTAACAACTTGGATGGAACCAGAGACCATTATCCTAACTGAAGTATCTCAGGAATACAAACAATTTCACATGTATTCATTTATATGTGAAAACCAAAAGATAGATATTAAGAGAAAAATTTTGGAGATGGCATCTTCCAGTAATTCACCAAAATGACAAACACAAAGGAAAAGTGGAGAGACATCTGACACATGTTCTCCAGGCCTTATAGAAAACATGGAGTTGTTCCTTTGGACACATATATGCAAATCTACAAGAAAGATGATATTGTAGACATCAAGGGATTTGATAGTATCCTTTGATACACAAAGTGTATCAGATTTCACTGTTTGTACACTGTTCGAAAAGGCAGGCCACACAAATGTTACCATGGCAAAACTGGAAGAGTCTACAGTGTCACCCAGCATACTGTTGGCATGATTATAAACAAACAAGGCCAAGATACTTGTCAAGAGGATTAATGTTCATGTTGAGCATATTAAACACTTTAAGAGCCAAGTAAATAAAAACAGAAAAGAAGTGTTAGTGAGCATGTGCAGAAATTGAAACCATTGTGCATAGCTCACGCAGTGACTACAGAAATCAATATCATAGTTTCTTTAGAGACCTAAACATAAGGTCATGCAAAGTGGATCATGCCTGTAATCCCAGCACTCTGGGATGCTGAGGTGGGTGGATTGCCTGAGCTCACAGGTTTGAGACCAGCCTGAGCCAGAGCAAAACCCTATCTCTAAAAATAGCTGGGTGTTGTGGTGGGTGCCTGTAGTTCCAGCTACTTGGGAGGCTGAGACAAGAGAATTGCTTAAGCCCAGGAGTTTGAGGTTGCCATGAACTGTGATTCCACCGTGGGAGCAATAAAGTGAGACTATCTCAAAGACAAACAAATAAGTGGTGCCTGTGGCTCAAGGAGTAGGGCACTAGCCCCATATATTGGAGGTGGGGGGTTCAAACTCAGCCCCAGCAAAAACTGCAAAAACAAACAAACAAACAAGAAACAGACCTAAACATAGAATTAATTACCATATTATTACAATATTTGGTAGTGGGTTTGCTGTAGATGGCCTCTATCAGTTTAAGAAATGTCCCATTTATGCCATTTTCTTAAGCGTTCTTGTTATAAAAGATGTTGAATTCTGTCAAATGCTTTTTTTCCATCTATTGAGAGGATCATAGGCCTCTTTCTTTGCTTCTATTTATGTGGTGAATTATAGTTATGGATTTGCATGTGTTCAACCAGCCTTGGATGGTTGAAGGCCACTTGACTGTGATGTATAATTTTTTTAATGTGTAGCAATATTCCATTTGCTAGGATTTTATTGAGTATTTTTGCATCAATATTCATTAATGATATTGATCTATAGTTTTCTTCTTTTGTTAGGTCCTTTCCTGGTTTTGGTATCAGGGTGATATTTGCTTCATAGAAAGTGTTGAGGAGGGTTCCTTTTCTCTCCATATTTTGTAATAGGTTCTGTGATAGGTACAAGCTCTTCTTTGAAGGTTTGGTAGAATGCTGGTATAAAGCCCTCTAGTCCAGGAATTTTTTTTTTTTTTAATTGAGACAGAGTCTCACTTTGTCACCCTTGATAGAGTGCTATGGTGTCATAGCTCACAGCAATCTCAAACTCTTGGGCTCAAGTGATTCTCTAGTCTCAGCCTCCCTAGTAGCTGGAACTACAGGCACATGCTACAATGTCTGGCTATTTCGTTTCCTTTTGTTTAGCAGGCCTGGGCCAGGTTCAAACCCACCAGCCCTGTAGCATGTGGCCGGCACTCTAACCACTGAGCAACAGGCATCCAGCCATGACTTTTTTTTTATTGAAAGCTTTTTTGTTATTGTTGTGATTTCAGTACTTGATATTTATCTGTTCAAGAATTGTATTTCTTCCTGGTTAAGACTGGGTAGTGTGGTTCCAAGTATTGGTCCATTTCCTCTACACTTTGAAAATTTGGGTCATAGAGTTTTTTTTTTTGGAGTAGTAGTCAGAGATGATTTCTTATATCTCTGTGGTATCTGTTGTTATTTTTCCTTTTTCATTTCTCATTGAGGTTCTTTGAGATCTTCCATTTCTATTTCTAGTTGATCTAGCCAAAAGTTTTCTATCCCTCTACTATTGATCATAGCACTGGAAGTCTTAGCCAATGCAATCAGGCAAGAGAAGGATATCAAGAGTATCCAAGTGGGTACAGAGGAGGTAAAACTTTTGCTTTTCGCTAATGACATATATATATATATATATATATATTTTTTTTTTTTTTTTGAGACAGAGTCTCACTCTGTCACCCTGGGTAGAGTGCCATGGCGTCATACTTCACAGTAACCTCAACTCTTGGGCTTGAACAATCCTCTCACCTCAGCCTCCTGAGTAGCTGGGACTATAGGTATGTGTCACCATGCCCAACTAGTTTTTCTATTTTTAGTAGAGATGGGATTTCACTGTTGTGCAGGCTGATCTCAAACTCCTGAACTCAAGCAACCTACAATATCAGCCTCCCAGAGTGCTAGGATTACAGGTATGAGCCATGACACCTAGCTGATGATATAATCTTACATCTTATAAAACTCCAGAGACTCAACCACAAGACCCCTGAAAGTAATCAAGAAATACAGTAATGTCTCAGGCTACAAAAGCGGTGTCCCCAAATCAGTAGCCTTCATATGCAACAGAAGTCAAGCTGAGAACAAATCAGACACAATACCCTTCTCAAAGAAAATAAAATACCTTGGAATTTACTTAACAAAGGAGTTGAAGTATTGCTACAGAGAACTATGAAACTCTGAAAAAGAAATATCAGAAGGCATGGCTCATAGCTGGAAAGAATCAATGTTGCTAATATGTTTATGCCACTCAAAGCAATCTACAAATTTAATGCAGTTTTCATTAAAACAGTATAATCATATACTCTGAAGATGTTGAAAAACTGCTCTTTGATTCATATGGAACCAGATAAAACAATGAATAGTCAACCCAATTCTACAAAATAAAAACTAATCTGGAGGCATCATGTTACCAGACTTCAGGTTATAATGCAAGCCTATAGTGATCAAACAACGTGGTACGGCATAAAAGTAGAAACATGAATCTGTAGAACAAAATTAAGAACGTGGAGATGAAACCAGCTGCATATCACCATCTGATCTTTGACAAAACAAACAAAAACTTAGACTGGGGAACAGAATCCCTTTTTAATAAATGATGCTGGGAAACTGGATAACCATGTGTAAAAGACAGAAACCGGATCCATACTTTTCACCACTTACAAAAATTGACTCATGCTATATAAAATGTTCAAATCCAAGACATGAAATGATAAAAACGTTAGAGGAAAGTGGGGGGGAACCTTTTAACAATATTGGCCTTGGGAAAGAATTTGTGAATAAGACCTTATTTGCAACTGCAGCAACAACAAAAATAAACAAATGGGACCTGATCAAGTTAAAAAGCTTCTGCACAGCTAAGGACACAATCAACAAAACAAACAGCAAACCTTCAGAATGGGAGAAAATATTCACATATTGTGAATCAGACAGAGGGCTAGTGATCATACTATACAAAGAACTCAAGCAAATAAACAACAAAGGAACAAATAATGCCATCAATTAATGGGCAAGTGACACGAACAGAAGCTTTCCCGAAGAAGACAGATGAATGGCAACACACATATGAAAAAATGCTCATCATCCTACACAGAAATGCAAATCAAAACCACTCTGAGATATCACCTAAAGAGTTAGACAGATACTATTTATCCATACTTATGGCTTTGGCATCTTTATTCACAACAGTTAAGAGGCTTAAACAACAAAACTGTCCATTTAATGGATGAAGGGGAAAACAAAATGTGATATTTATTATACATGTAATGGAACATTATATAACCTTTTAAAGTAATGAAATTCTGATTCATTTTACAACATGGATGGACTTTACAGTTATTACATTAGTGAAGTAAATTATGAAGTAGCTAAATATTCAAATTAATAGAGATTTCAAGGTAACTGTACTCTTATGAACTTCATTTCTCTGCCAAGTGCCAACCACACAATTTTGTCTCCTTTGAGTATGCTATTAAAGGTCCTTATGGATCTTTGATAATTGCCCTCAATTTCTGTCATAGAATAAGGCTCCAATTAATCACAGGTTCCAAAGGGACAAAATAAACTTTTAACTCTTGCTAATTGAGAGGCTATTTAATAAGGCTCTGTGGGTGTTCAACTTTGCAAACCTCATTAAAAAGTTTTCTGCTACAATCCCAGAAGCCTGATTTAATGAAACTCTAAACATTACTCTTCCAATTAAGGGCCTTTTCTCCCATGCTTACAGAAGGGACACATAGATGGCAGTGGTTAGTTCCTGATGGTCATTGTTATTTAAAAAACTCATCACTATTGTTGTAAAGGGAAAAAATAAATAAGTTTTATCAAAACTATCTAGGCTGTAAGTCCAGTTAGAAATGCCCTCCAACTTCTTTTTACATTGTTAAATATCTGTTGAGTAATAGAAGACTCCACAATCTTTTTAAAACATTTTAGGAAGAATATAAACTAAAATATACATATGTAAAGGATATGTATGTAACCAAGAATGGTTAGGAGGGATTGGGTGGCAATTTCTGAAACCTGGAAAGTTGATGAGCTTATGTTATTTCTAGTCTCTCTTTGCTTCTTAATAATTTAATATGCAGGCATTTCAGAACCCTATAAATAATAACCAATTAGATAATCTTCTGGCCAATCATTTCATTCACATGTACTATGTACAAACACGAGTGAGAGATATTGGACCAATTTGTTTTTGAGGTGCTTTTTATCTCTGGTTGCCATAGTATAGTACCGATATTTTTACTTTCAATGATAGGTAAACCTTGAAGGCTAAAGCATTGTGGATTGTTTAAGTCACAAGAATATTGGTCCAAGGACTCAAAAGCTCAGCTTCCCATGCTGATTCTTCACATTCACACACATAGGTGCCTTCCTAATAGAAATATATATAGTGCTTAATGAAAGGCAAAAGATCTTTTGCATTTTTTATTGATAAATATATTTGTATATATTTATGGGGTACATGTGATATTTTGTTACATGCAAAGATTGTGTAATGTTCAAGTCATGGTATTTTGGGTATCCATCACCTTGAGTATTTATTATTTCTAAGTGTTAAGAACATTTCACATCCTCTTCTCTAGCTATTTTGAGATATGCAATACAGTATTATTAACTATAGTCACTCCACTTGGCTATCAAGCATTAGAAATTATTCTTCCTATCTAACTGTATATTTGTACCCATTAAGCAAGCTCTCTTCCTTTTCCCTTCCCCCACAAACCTTTCCCAGCCTCTGATATTTATCATTCTCCTTGTGACCTCCGTGAGATCAACTTTTCTATCTTCTATTTATGACTAAGATCATGCACTATTTTGAAAAAAACTCTTTAGGCCAGGCACTCATGCTTATAATCCCAGCACTTGGAAAGCTGAGTCCAGGAGTTCAAAACTAGCTTGGACAATAACACAGTGAGACACTCATCTAAACAAAAAGTAAATAAGTAAAATAAAAACTTAGTGATGCGTGGTGTGCATACCTGTAGTCCCAACATGGAAACCTAAGGCAGGAGGATTGCTTGAGCCCAGAAGTTCAAAGTTACAGTGAGCTATGATTACACCACTGCCCTTCAGTCTGGGTGACAGCAAGACTCTGTCTTCAAAAGAAGGAATGAAAAATGACCCCTTTTACATATAGTTTTATTTATTTATTTATTTTTTGAGATAGAGTCTCACTTTGTCACCCTGGTAGAGTGCCATGGTGACATAGCTCATAGCAACTTCAGACTCTTAGGCTCAAGTGATGATCTTGCCTCAGCCTCTCCAGTAGCCAGGACTATAGGCATCCGTCACATGCCCAGCTAGTTTAAGAAGCAGGGTCTTGCTTTTGCTGAGGCTGGACTTGAACGTGTGACCTCAGGTGATCCACCTGCCTCAGACTACCAGAGTGCTGGAATTATAGGATTATAGCCACCACGCCTGGCTCTATTTTTTTTTTTTTTTTAAGGCAGAGTCTGACCCTGTCATCATTGGTAGGCTGCTGAGGCATCATTATAGCTCACAGCAACCTAAGTCTCGGGCTCAAACGGTCCTCTTGCTCAGTCTCCTGAGTAGCTGGGACTATAATCACTTGCCAAATGCCTGGCTAGTTTTTCTATTTTTAGAAGATATGGGCTCTCCCCCTTCTCAGGCTGGATTCTGATATCCTGAGTTTAAGCAATCCACCTGCCTCAGCCTCCCAGAGTACTAGGATTACAGGCATCATGTCTGGCCAATATCATTATTTTTATTTGTTTTTCTCTAATTCTCTGTTTAGTTGCTTAGAGAGATTTTTCAACCTCCTTTTGTTCTGTGTTCTTTCTGTCTAAATTTGCAAGAAAGCTCATCTCTTTATAAATGTATCCTCACAGAAGAAGAAAACAAGGCCTCAAGGACTTTTCATAATAAAATAAAGCTAAAGATTTGTTTTGCTCTTTCTTAAACCTGGATTTCTAATATTAGTTAGGTCATTAAATCAGTTTATCATGTCATAACTCTATCCTCATACTAAAACAGGTATCTAAGTATTGTAACAATTTGCATATTGTCTTTCATTGTTGAAGTGATGAATCTTTAAGTATTCTTAAAATATTTGTTGATTGATGTTCGATTAACCTAAAAAGTATTTATGAACCTGTCACACAATATAGAATCTAGGAATCTACTGACAACTTCCATATAAAATATGGTCTTTCCCTAGCCCATTTCTCTACCTCTACCACTGTAAGAAGCCATCATTCTAAACCCATTGTTCAGCATCCTCTTATTTTCATTTAGCTGTGTTACTTAAATACTGGTTTTAAACATCTTTTGTTTAAATTGCTTAATGCTTCATAAATTTTTTAGAAAAGTGATTGTACAGCAAGGAAGCTCCTAGAATATATTTATGGTATAAAAAGGATTTATCTTCATATTTTTCAAATTGTTGGTGTTCTCTTTTTAAGAGATAGAGTCTCACTCTGTGGCCCAGGTTGAAGTGCAGTGGCATCATCATAGCTCACTGCAGACTTGAACCCCTGGGCTCAGGTAATCCTCTGTCTTCAACCTCTCAAAATGTTGGGATGGGCATTTTTAGTTTTGCCTCTCAAAACTACAGGCATGGACCACTATGCGTGGTCTCAAGCTCATTGCTTTTAACTATTGTAAAACATTACATTGAGTGAATACAACACAAATTATTTATCAAATTATTTAGACCCTTCAGATTTGTATATTTATGCTATTAAAAATGGTGGTTTTTTTCTTTTTGGAAAATCTTTTTTGTGACTCCTACTACAAAAAAGTTCCTTGAGTTGTGTAGATAGAAATAGAATAGCCAGACTATATAGAATATAAATGCCAATCATATAACATGGCACTGATCTCTTTTCCAAAGTGATCATATCAGTTTTCATTTAATCATCAATGCTACATTGTTCTGCCAAGAAACATACTCACTGACATTGGTATTGTTTGAATTTTTTGTTTTTTTTCTGCTTGGAAATAAAACCCCATTCTTGATCAATATTACAGATGTTAACTGGCAATACGTATCTCTTTTTCTGTGAAATGACTGTTCATGTCTTTTATTTTTCTATTCATGTATTTCATATGTATAAAACATATGTATATATTTGAGAAGGAATAGTGCAAAATATATATGAATTTGATACTTAGTGTATTGTTCTTCTTAGTTATAACTAGAATTCCACCTATTTGAAATGTTCATCAATGGAAAATTTTTCTTAATTTCACCATGGTCAAATTTTTCAATGATGTCTTTTTATAACTTGTTTAAAAAATTGATGTCTACCCATAGTAGCACAAATATTTGCTTATAATTTATGATAAATATTTAAGTTCTTGTTTTAAATATATGTTTTGATCCATATGATGTTGATTTTATACATTATTTGGTAGAAATTAAATGTAATATTTCTCCAATGACCAACATTTTTTCAAGAAGCTTATTAAAATTATGTACATATTTGGCTTGGCACCCATAGCTCAGTGAGTAGGGCACCGGCCACATATGTGGAAGTTGGCAGGTTGGAGCCTGGTCCAGGCTGCTGAGGAACAATGACAACTACAACCAAAAAATAGCTGGGCCTTGTGGTGAGCACCTGTAGTCCTAGCTACTTGGGAGGCTAAGGAAAGAGAATCACTTAAGCCCAAGAGTTTGAGGTTGCTGTGAGTTGTGATGCCATGGCACTCTACTGAAGGCGACATAGTGAGACTCTGTCTCAAAAAAAATTATGTACAGATTTAATTTTGTTCAAAACAGTTATATTATTTGGAATAGATTAATTATAATAGAAACCAAATCCAAGTGAAGTTTACTTCTTGTTTGCATGGCAGTGTTGGAAAGGGCCACAAGTGTGGCTTCTAAGTGCTCCTTCAGGAACTTAGGAAGACAGAGCCTCTGCCTAGGATTTCCTGTGACATCGCCATTGTGACACACATGAAAAGAAAAAGAATGTGAAGGAGAGCAACATACAGAGGGCTGCTCTTTCTCCACCTTTTTATCCTCCCTCTCTCCCTCCTTCCCTTCTTTCTTTTCTCCTCTCTATCCCTCCCTCTTTCTCTCTTCTTCTCATCTTCTCCTCTCTCCCTCCTTTTCTTTCTCCCTTTTGCTAAAAATATCCACATTTCTAAAAAAAAAAAAAAATAGAATTTTCAAATAGAACATCAAATTACAGAAAGAAAATTGAAGACCTACCTTGGATCCACCAATCTTATTTCATGTCTACCCACTCAACAGACACACACACACACACACACACACACACACACACGCTCTCTCAATGTTTGTGCATTATTTAAAGCAATGTTTACATATCTTGTCACTCCTTTATTGTACATAATTTCTTTTTTTTTGCTTGTTAACATAAATAACATGCTTTTATTAAAAATAACTGTAGTTTTCAAAACAAAAATTAGTGAGAATGGGGGCATTGTTTTAAGTTTTAAAACTTCTCTTTAATTTCCTGGCTAATAGAAGGCAGCTGAATTCTCACATTACTTTCTACACTCAGTTTGTTATAATATCACACATTATATAGTCTCTGGAAACTTCCATTGAATATCTGAGAGAGAAAGAGTAAAAACTGCACATAATATCTTAGTATTATTTCAAAAATAGTTTTTTTCACTTTTCAGACCCTTAAACAGGGTCATAATGATCGTTTTCAATGATAGTTCTAAGGTTTACAAAGGCAAATATTAATTTCAAGAGAGGTGACAAGTTTTGGAAACGTAACTCTAAGAAATAGTAAGGGTCGATAGAAGGAGAGTTTGTAGGGGGACCACACCTATGGAGCATATTGCAAGTACAAGTTGGATCTAAAAGAGGTAGCACACAAATGTCTTACGATGTAATTGGGTAAATGAGGTAAAGGCTATGTTGATTAGTAGGATGTAAGCACTCTAATATGTACAAATAATCAATGTATTGAATTCCATAATGGCATAAATGTATTCATGATCTATGTACAAATGACTTAATAAAAAAAAAAGGTAGGCATTTTAGAAGTCAACTGAAAATTATCAGAATTTAGTAAGAAATATGAGTTTTAACTGGCTCTTGCCATGCCGTCAACATATTTAAAGGTCCAATATGTGAAGAATTTTTTTTCCTATACATAATTTCTAATTGCTAGTTTCCTCCCTTTTCATTTAACCATAATACCTTATCACACTAAGACAATTATTAGTATTTTCATAATGTCATCTAATCACATTTTTAAACATATTTCTTGATAATCTCATGCCTTTTAATAGTTATTTGGGTGAGCATTGGTGAACACACAAGGGGAGATTCGTGTTGTTTGCTGCACAGAAAGCCAATTACTGAGACAATGAGAAGATTGTCAAAGAGGAAAGGATTTACTGCAGGAGATGCATCTGCTGGGAGAGGGAGGCACAGACTGCCTCAAGTCTACCTCCCCAACCTACGGGGCAGGGACTTTTTATGGAGGTGAAAATGTATAATGTATGAGGGGAGTGAATATGATTATGTGTTTGGGGTGCTGGGCACACCAGTGCAGTGAGGAATCATTCTAGTATATACACCCCAGAACATAAAACAGTAGATAAGTTCATCCCAGGGTAGGGGGTTTAATATTATCATGAGCCAGGGGTTCATATTTGTCATTCATTCAGCCTGTGCTCAGACTTAGTGGGTCCTTGAACACAATCTGCAGTGGCATATACCTTCTCTTGTATTTTCTAAATAAATAAGTGGTGTAAGTCTCTGTAGTTATCTCATGGCCACAGGAGATTCTGCTGTTCCTAGGAAAGAAACCCAAAAGAGAATGCACTAGTGCAACAAAATGTTACAAAGTTCTGGTCAGCAAATCCTACTGGTCTAGGAAATTGAACTAGGAAATGTTTTCTTGCTTATAGAGCCAGTTACACAAGGGCACAAAAAACTTCACACTTGTACTGGATTGTTGTGTTGATTGTTTCTAAATACATATGAATTTCCACCTATCACATTCAGCCCCAACAACACTGCTTCAACTTCCACAGATAGTCATTCTGCCAATCTGTATGCAGACTAGAAGTACTAGAGAAAAAATACTACCATGAGAGAAGCCCTCAACCAACCACCTGCAAGATTCAGGTCTTATGTTGTCTCCCACTGCGAAGGCTGATTGTAAGGAGTAGGTGCTTTACATACTTTCCCAGAAGTGAGCCACAGTACTGGGTTGCAGTCCCCCTCTACAGTAGTTTGCTTAATAAACACTCTTTACTAACTTCCTTCTGTCCTTGTATTAATTCTTTATGACCCTCCTCTCAAATAAGTGAGAGTAAGCTTTCCATCTTAAGATTTGGTCCTGGGGGAATCCAAACTCAGGTAAAATTGGACCTCTCCAACTATTTGATAATGCTATGAGATATGCTTGAAGACTTTTCTCCCCCCATAGGATATATTTTTCTGGTACTTTTTGTGGCTAACTTGGCTTTACCCCCATACCTCCTGCCATTTTATGTTATATATTTATTTTCTTGCTAAGTACTCAGTCCAGAGATTTGATGGCTTCATTAGCTGTGGTTCAATTATACTGTCAAAACTACTTCAAAGGTGATGCTGGGTACTTCCTGTCGCATCTCAGCATGAGGCCCTGGTTTCCAACTTGGTTACTTTGACCGATACCAATTTGATCTGTGTGATTACATACTGTGACTTTGATCAGCTATTTTTGGTTTTATTTTAATAGGTTTAGGATGTACAAATAGTACTTTGATACATGGATGAATTGCATAGATTTTAGTGTACCTGTCACCCAAACAGAATACCATGTACATAATAGGTAATTTTTCTCCCTTCTTACCCTCTCCCCTTCTTGAAAGGTTTCAGACCTAAAAAGTAAAAGATTATTCTGAGGTGTGAGATGAAAAAAAGACAGAGTCCCAGTATTTTACTATCAAAGTGGGTTTTATTACACTTGGGTGCAGGTAGCGTGAGATTCCTGACTGGGAAAAAATTCACATATGGGCTATAGCAGATGGGGATTTTAAAGGGTCAGAAAGGCAGAGATTGGTCCATTCACCATATCCTGGGAGGGACATACACTTGTCCTCTTTGGGTCAGTTCTACCTAGGCAGGTGGGTGGGAAAGGGTCAGAGAGGCAGGGATTGGTCCATTCACTGTTTCCTGGGACAGACTTAGACTCAATCCTTCCTGGGTGGGCCAGTTCTATTTGGGTGGGTCAGTAATCTGATTCTATCATTCCAGTCCTTCTAATCTATTATAAGGAGGCAGGATAATGGGTGTAGTATCCCTTTGACTGCTTCTTGCATATAAGGGACTGAGTGAACTGCATGTAAAAAAAGAAAATGGGAGGGAGAGGGGAGTGATGTTTACAGGAAAATTTCTGGATTTTCAGTCTGAGCTGGTTGGCATCTGGTAAGGTGAGGATATGAGCAGTTGTAAGATGGGACAGAGGATTATTGGTCCACAACTGAGGATGAGAAAGATCATACTTAGTCACCTTATTATAAACAATAATGAAGGAGGCCATGATTCCAGAGGCACGAGGATGGAATAGTCTGAGGGCACAGCAAGTTATCATTAATTCCCACCAGCAAGATCTGTTTGCTCTAGAGAGCCTTTACAAGATGGCAGCATGGAAGAAGTTGCTCCCACATTCATTGGAAAAAAGAAAAGAGCTTGGCTTATTTTCCACTAGCAAAAATACTCAGAGTTTAGTTTTTTAGGATGGGATCCAGGTGGCAATCTGATTTTCTGGGGGGTCATCAGTCTTTTGCAGCTAGGCTTAGGAGGGCAGGAATTCTCACTAGGTCTTGGGAGTGATTGCAAAACCAGATCTTCAGGAAGACCTGGGCAATCAGACTTCCAGTGAAGACTTATGTAGGCTTACTACTTTGCCTAAAAGCCTGGTCTGCTACACAATCCTGAGAAGATTTTTTTTTTTTTTCTGGAGTGCCCTGCAGAGTTTCAAGAAGTAACTGGGTTTTGTCTATTTGCAGAAACCAATAATTGGCGCTCTGAGAGATTCTGCCACACCTCAAAGGCCAGATCAATGAGATCTCACTGGGGGGGTCTGAGAATGGAATGTTAAAAGGTGTGGCCAGATCTAGTATAGGGTGGGGATATTGGATCTGCCTGCCCCCTTTTAACCATGTATGGCAGGAAGTGAGCAGGGGGTGGTGGAGAATTTTTCAAGGGAAGGATGTGGATGTGGGGGTTAGAGTAGGGTGACCAGACATCCCGCTTTTTAACAATTTGTCCTGCGTCCCGCAGCGTTTTAAAAAAGTTCTGATTTTTGGAAAGAATGCATGAAGCGGAGGGAGAACAGGAAGGGAATATACGGTTTTTGGCTGCCATGTGGCTATTTCACCAGAATATGAGTTTTATATTATTTTTGTTAATTTCATAATGTTAAACTGTGGTAATAACAAAAAATTGTTGAGAAGTGATTATCGAGAACTGCTTATCAAAGTTTGCATTGTTGTCAGGCCCTGCCCACCCCAGCCCCCACCCCGCCCCCCACCATACAAATGTTAAAATCTGGTCACCATAGTTAGAGGGCAATGAAATGGGTGAATGATGGGAGGCTATAAACAGAAAAGAGGTATCCTACACAGAGGAAGTTATTGGAGTTCTGATTGAGAGAATGGAGAGATTATACATGAGGGATTGAAGAGGAGCAGGACAGGCTGTGGAAGGGCAGAAGGGACAGGGCTATCTGCCAGGTTTCGGAAGACAAACAGGAGAAGGAATGTTTCAGAGCAAGAGAAATGGCCATGATGCCTCTTTTCCTTTGGGTAGATACCCAGTAGTGGGATTGCAGGATCAAATGGTAGCTCTACTTTTAGTTCTTTGAGGAATCTCCATATTGTTTTTTTATAGTGGTTCTGCTAATTCATATTCTGACCAACAATGTATAAGGATTTTCTTTTCACCACATCTGTCTCAAAATCTATTGTTTTTTTTGACATTTTAGTACTGGCAATTCTGATATAAGTAAAGGTATCTCATTGAGTTTTTATTTTTTATTTTTCTGTTGATTAGTGATGGTAAATATTTTTTTCTTTTCCTTGTTGGCCATTTGTATATTTAAAGAAAAATAAAACCCTATTTATGTAACTTGCCCAGTCTTTAATGGAACTGCTGTTTTTGTAAGGCTGTCTGTGGAATTCTAATCCTTGAGGCTATAGGACAGAGGTCAGTTTCTTTACTGGCTGTCAATCAGAGGTTGATCTTTGAACTTTTGATATGTAGTTAGATTAGTAAATCTGGTTACTTCTACTGCAGGGATAGAACCAGTTTTCTCTTCCCCCCTTTCTAAATACACCGCCAGCAGTCTGACTTGTTAGCAACCCCTTACCATTTACCCAGCCTCTCTCTCTATCCAATTTTCCTGGGACATGGGATTCTTTCAACCCTATCTTTTGGCATTTTTACATTTTGCATATGCACCTTTGTTAGAAATCAGTAAAAGTCCTCTGAAGAGGCCAGAGAAAACTGCATTTTCTCAATTTACTCAGCCTGAGTTAATTTAAGCCATCTGCAGGCGTTCTCAGACTTTATGTGTTTTAAACTCACATATTTTCAGTGTAGTTTTGCCCAGTTAGCTTTCAAACTAGGTCAGGGTTTGCATGCAAAGACCTCTGACATTCTACTACATCTAAGTAAAAAGAGAAATGGTAGCATCATAATTTCCAGGGAGTTGGACATTCCACTGATAGAAGTAGACAGATCATTTAAGTAGAAAATCAATTTTAAAATGCTGGATTTATATGGGTATCTAAAACAAATGGTTTAATAGACATTAACATTGTTCCCATCTTCTACTGAATATACTTTTTTTTTTTTGAAAAAAAAGCCCCTTATTGCCCTTGGTAGAGTGCTGTGGTGTCACACAGATCACAGTAACCTCCAACTCCTGGGCTTAGATGATTCTCTTGCCTCAGTCTCCCAAGTAGCTGGGACTACAGGCACTCACCACACCACTCAGCTATTTTTATTTTGTTGCAGTTTGGCCAGGGCTGGGTTTGAACCTGCCACCCTTCGTATATAGGTCTGGTGCCCTACTCACTGAGCCGCAGGTGCCACCTGGAATATACATTTTTCTCATCAGTTCATGGGACATTCTTCAAGACTGGCCATATCTCAGGCCACAAATCATGTCTCAGCAAATTGAAAACATAGAAATCATGCCAGTTATCTTCTCAGATCACAGTTGAATAAAACTTGAAATCAGATACTAGAAACACTCAATTCTACACAAAGTCATAGAAATTAAACAACCTCATGGTAAACAATGATTGGGTCAATAACAAAATTAACATAGAAATCAAAAGATTTCTCAAACTGAATTACAAAGAGGACAAAAGCTATCAAAATCTATGGGATTCAGGAAACAGTTTTTTTTTTTTTTGCTGTTTTTGGCCAGGGCTGGGTTTGAACCCACCCCCTCTGGCATATGGGGCCAGTGCCCTACTCCTTTAGCCACAGGCACCTCCCAGGAAAAAGTTTTTTTATTATTCTTTTTGCAAAAAATAATCTTAGAAAAAAATGCATAGACTTAAATGCGTATAGTAAAAGACAAATC
>NW_003852699.1:395778-398651 GCF_000181295.1 Otolemur garnettii
AAAAAAAAAACCTAAAAACAGAGCATAACTAAGAAAACTGGAACATAAAACAAATAAGAGAAAGGATCACTGAAACAAAAAGTTGGATTTTTGAAAAGATAAACAACATTGATAGACCTTGCTCTAAATTAAACAGAAATAGAAGGGAAAGGACCCAAATAAGCTCAATTAGAAGTGAAAAAAGGACATATTAGAAGTGATACTACAGTAATACAAAACATCATCTCTAAAAACTGAAAATTGCTATGGAAATAGGTTGGGAAAAGGTTGGAATTATGTGTGTGTGAGTGCTTGAAGACTGACGGAGACAGATAACAATAGGTGGAGCTCTGGCCGAACTCCAGTGAGAAATGATTGTGTGACAGTCCCCTGTCCATATTCCCATTTTTACCCTGTCTGTGACCCCATTTTTCCTGCATCTGTGATATATTTGTGGTTTGTATGATGGAAGGAAATGGTAAACATGCTGGAGAAGCCTATTCAGTTGGGAACTTGCTGAAGCATTTTAAGAAAGAGATTACAGGGGACCATGGAGTTAATATCTCTTGGGATACTGAGAAATTTGTGTGAATAGGAAAGACTCAAATGCCTTTTTATTTAGGTGATTGTTGAATCCTTTGAGATAAAAATTAGTTTTAAACCTGTTATAAAAGTTCAAATGTTCAGAGATTATAAAATTGCCACCTCTGTAATATTTCTAAATTTGATAGATTCAACTATGATATATGTTCTTGATTTTAAGCCTCTGAATTCTTTTGTCTAGAGAGGTAGCCATAGTGAGACCTAAGAGACGTGTTCTTCATACTCAGGCCAGCTGCTACGGGGCATAGTCCAGCCTACATCATACATAGCCCCTTCTTCCTTGCTTTAACATTACCCCCTACATGAGAGAAACTGAATGTTCCGGTTTCCTGCTTTCTGTCTTGAATTCTGTCTACACCTGGTAAATAAATTAAGGACACAGGTCCTGTCTTTTTGCCCATTTGATGCCATGTGGCTATGGGAGACTTAGGGGAACAATGAAAAGAGATCAGAAATGATGCCTATGTTGTGGTTTCAGAACATTTTTTGGTAACATAAAACTTTAAAGTCATTATATAGTCCATAAAATGTCTCTCATTTGTAAAATGTAATAATTTGGATGTTTAGATTATTCAGGAACCTGAGTCTTTGTTATGAATACACTTCTTAGGTTTTTAACGTTCTTTTCTTTCTTGCTCCTTTTTTTTTTTTTTTTTTTGAGGCAGAGTCTTACTTTGTGTCCCTCAGTAGAGTGCCCCAGTGTCACAACTCACTGGAACCTCAAACTGTTGGGTTGAAGTGATTCTCTTTTCTCAGCTTCCCAAATAGCTGAGACTACAGGTGTCAGCTACCTATAAAGATGAGGTATATCTCTGACTCAGGCTGGTCTTGAACTCATGAGCTAAGGCAATCCACCTGCCTCTGCCTCCCAGAGTGCTGGGATTGTAGGTGTGAGCCACCATGCCTGGTTCTTTTTAACCTTCTATTTATCAGTTCAGTCAAGTAAATAAGAAACTTCATAGTAAACTGAGATCCTGTTTTGTAAAAAGTGGGTTTTTGAGAGTAAGAAAAATTATAAAGAAAGAAAAACTGGCATTGTGTTAAAAGGATCTTGTGTCATAAATTTTGTCTGGAAAATAATTACTGATTGTTTAAGAAAAATCAAAGGCAAGGTAAAGCAGAAGGTTTAGGATGTTTGTAAAGTGTCTGTGCAAGTTGAATAAAGCTCATAAAAGGAAATTTGTAAAGGAATTTACATGTAATCAAGTTGGCAATGTATTGCCTTTAGAATCTTTTGGCTTATGATCTTGTTTGAACAAATGTGTGAATGCATTGGTATTTGACAAACCTTCTAAAATCAGAAATCTAAATTTGGTCTTTCTGAAATATTAAGACCACTGAAAGTCTGAGAAAGACATATGATACTTATTTGGTATAGGACATATTGCAAAATATGAAATAGTGGTTAATTTTCTGTGGATTATATTCATATATATGTGGTCTAATATAAAATATTGGTCTGCCTTATGAGTGTATGTTGTCACTAATAATTTTAATTCATCTCAGAGTGTTTTTGTAACTGGCCTAGTCCAAAGTTTGTCCTTCAAGGAGAGTGGTAGAAAAGGCTGGTAAGCTGAATTCTCTTGAATTCAAACTTCTGGTGACTTTGGAGATTACATATTATCAGACTAGAAGCAAATTTCTCAGACTTTAATTAGAAAGCTAACATGTCCATGACGTCAAACAAAGCAGAAATCAGTTACATGGAACTGAGCAGATTTGTTATTGCTTTTTGTTTGAAACCTTAGTGATTCTTTCTGTGTTCAGTTTTCCACAAGTCAAGAAAATCATTTTCTATTTCTTAAACTACTTGTAGCTTTCAGTAATATGTGTACTTATGAGAAAAATTTTAAACATTTATTTTTCTCTGTCCTTGATTTCTCTAGAATTTGAAAACCATTTGTAAGAATTCTTAATTTCTGACAATATGGTTATTTGCATAAGTTTAATAAGAATCTGTTTTGTTCTATAGGACACAATGAAAGACACTGGTTATTTTACCAAGGCATTGACTGAAATAGCACTTTGAGAGATGTCCAGACTGTGTGAAGGAATTAATGTCAACTTTATAAAGCCATTAAAAAAAGCCCATTAGGAAGACTGGCCAGATACTTCATCAATAACATTTCCTGATTGGGAATAAGTAAGGAATGTCACTTTCTGACAGGTCAAAGAATCACAATTTGCTTTAGGACCTCAGGAGAAGAGAAATTTAACCAATGCATACAAGTATCTAACAGTATGGAAACCTGGGCTCGTTTTGGGCTTTCAAGTCTTTTTTTTTTTTTTTT
>NW_003852699.1:398698-422991 GCF_000181295.1 Otolemur garnettii
CTCACAGCAACCTCCAACTCCTGGGCTCAAGCGAGTCTCCTGCCTCAGCCTCCCAAGTAGCTGGGACCACAGGTGCCCGCCACAATGCCCGGCCATTTTTTGGTTGCAGCCATCATTGTTGTTTGGTGGGCCCGGGCTGGGGATTCGAACCTGCCATCTTAGGTGTATGTGGCTGGCGCCTTAGCCGCTTGAGCCACAGGCGCCGAGCCTGGGCTTTCAAGTCTAACCCAAGTTTCCTTATAAAAGATTCCAAAAAGCCAATTTTAAAAAGAAGAAAAACCTAGCTGGCTAATAATTATTCTTATAGCACTTTATGCAAATAGTCAGACCTAGTATACTGAAAGTGCAGCTTATTTTTAGCAATTAAATTAATTCTGCTATAATTTGCTTTTAGTAAAGCAAGAAATTGGAGAAAGAAAAATGGTACAAAAAGGAAAAAATTGTGGTCAACCTGTATTAGATTCCAGCCATATCCACAATGTCAGCTTATGAAATGAGATATAACAGTTTAAATAAACTGATCTATTAAATGGGACTAAAAAACTGGCCAAAGAATATAGAAGTATATACACTATTTATATTTGGTCTGAAGCCTTAAGGCTCAATCAAGGTCACCTGTTGACTTCACTGGATAAATTTGTGCAGTATTAAATACTATCTGCTGTGTCTATATAGATACCTCAGAAGAAATTAGAACCTGAATAAGAATTTCTCAGTAAGCAGTGTGGCTGGAATATGGTCTCATAAGTGGCTCCACATCCAACTTATATCCAGAATATTCACTTGAATTGCCCAGAACTCTGGTTCAGTTTCATAAGGACTTTTAAAATTAATATTATCCTAAAAATTGTGCAAAGACTGTAAATAAGAATACTAATATTCTCATCATATGAACATTAGTTTTGAATTTCAGAACTTGTAGACATTTTTGGTGACTGCTAAATGGGTTCATTCTATCACCCTGGACCCAACCTTGACTTAATCCCTATTAGTCTAGGGAAGTCAGAAAGCCACAGACATATGCAAGGTAACTGAAGGTTTGCAGGAGCCAGATGAAAGCCCTGGAGATTCCTATGAAAGACTGTATAAAACATATAGATTGACCAAACCATTGAATGAAGACATAAATGGGGGAGAGAAAGGTCCAATAGAGTAGAAATATGACCAAACAAAAGCCTCTGAGAGGTTAAAGAAAGACCTGCAGGCAGCCATGGTACTAGGCCTCCCTGACATGTTGAACCAAGTCTTTTGAACTGTATGTGTCAGAAATAAATGGAACAGCTGAGGGAGTGCTCAGTTACAAGGTAGAATCCTTGGAAAAATGAGTTGCTTCTCTCTCTAAGCAACGTGAGAGGGTCACAAAAGGATGGTCCCCATGCTTAAAAACACTTGCTGCCATTGCTATGCTCATGCAACATGCTGATAAGTTGACTTTTGGACAAAAGTTAAGAGTCTAGTACTATATGTAGTTGTCACTCTTATGAACACCAAAGGGTGCCATTGGTTGACAAATTCATGCCTCAGCAAATATCAACGCTTAACGGTGTAAAAATCTGAGGATGGTTATAAAGGTAACCTGCATAAGGCCACACAGTTTGGCCAGGAAAGAAGAAAATTAAGAAGTTTCTTTTTTTTTCTTTTTTTTTATTAGATGATAGCTGTATACATTAATGCAATCATGGGATACAGTGTGGTGTTTTCATATACAATTTGAAATATTTTCATCAAACTAGTTAACATAGACTTTATGTCATTTTCTTAGTTATTGTGTTAAAACGTTTATACTCTACATTTTTTTGTTTTTTTAAATTTTTATTAAATGATAACTATGTACATTAATGCAATTCTGGGGTACAGTGTGGTGTTTTCATATACAATTTGAAATATTTTCATCAAACTGGTTAACATAGCCTTGATGTTATTTTCTTAGTTATTGTGTTAAGACATTCACATTCTACTCTTAGAAAGATTCACTTGTATCCTTGTAAGACAGACCATATAAGTGATCCCTCCAATCACCCTCCCTCCACCCATTCCCCCTCCCCTCTCCCACCCTGCTCCCTGTATTCTTAGGCTATTATTAGGTTATATATTTCATATGAAAGCTATAAATTAATTTCACAATAGGGCTATGTACATTGGATACTTTTTCTTCCATTCTTGTGATACTTTGCTAAGAAGAACATTTTCCAGCTCCATCCATGTGAACATGAAGGACGTAAAGTCTCCATCTTTCTTTATGGCTGCATAGTATTCCACGGTGTACATATACCACAGTTTTGTTGATCCATTCGTGGATTGATGGGCACTTGGGCTTCTTCCATGACATGGCAATTATGAATTGGGCTGCAATAAACATTCTGATACAAATATTTTTGTTATAATGTGATTTTTGGTCTTCTGGGTATATACCTAATAGATAAATTGCAGGATCAAATAGCAGGTCTATTTTTAGTTCTGTAAGTGTTCTCCAGACGTCTTTCCCAAAGGAATGTATTAGTTTACATTCTCATCAGCAGTGTAGAAGTGCTCCCTTTTCTGCAATCCATACCAGCATCTCTGGTTTGGGGATTTTGTGATATGGGCTAATCTCACTGGAGTTAGGTAATATCTCAGAGTAGTTTTGATTTGCATTTCTCTGATGATTAAGGATGGTGAGCATTTTTCACTCTACTTTTAGAAAGACTCACTTGTACCCTTGTAAGACAAATGAGACATGTCTATATTCCCCTTTTGGACACCCTTGCCAAGAAAGACAGCCAGTATTGTGTGACCTGCAGCCAACATGATGCTAAACAGAGACCATTGAAATTCAGTCCTGTACTGAGTTATCCAGATGTGGAAAGAACTGGTACTTACTAGTTTTGGTCTGCATATACTTGGAATATGTGGAAGCCTTTCCCTCTAGGATAAAGAGGGCTTATGAAGTAGCAAGAGCATTTCTCAAAAAATCATCCTACCATTTAGGTTGCCCCTCCAGATTGAATATGACAACAGATTGGCCTTTGTAACAAAGATAGTGTAAATGACAGCTAAAGCCTTGAATATCATCTAGAAACTAAATGTGGCCTATAGGCTTCAAAGCTTGGGGAATGTAGCATACATAAACAGAACCATAAAAGCAGAATAACATGTATAAACAGAACCATAAAAGCAGAAACCAAGAAACTCTGCCAGAATGGAAAGCTAACTGTGTATAGGTCTTGCCACTGGTCTTGCTCAATTTTAGATGTACCCTTCTACAGGGTCAGAATATTCCCCTTATGAGACAATGTATAAGTGGCTTCCACCAGTCCTACACAATTACCAGAGACTCCTGAAAGAACTGAGAGAGACTGAATTTCACAGGAAGTAAAATCCTAGGAAGAATAGCAAAGAAGATTCCCACTTAAGTAATTATCTGTATTCTGTTTAATCTTTTGTTTTTACATCATTTCTCTCCTGGGGACCAAGTCTGAGTCAAGGATCCCATCCTGGTTCCCCTCAAACCAAGGTTGAAAGGACCCACACATCATCCTGACCATATGCAGAGCAGCTAAGGTGGAAAGGATCCTCACCTGGATCCATCACACCAGGCTGAAGAGAGCTTCACTGCTCCTATGATAAGCAAAAAAAGATCTGGCTAACCACTGCAAGGTAATTATTATTTTTTCTTTCCAGGGCTGGGTTTGAACCCACCACTTCCAGTATATGGGGTTGGCACCCTACTGTTTTGAGTGACAGGCACTGCCTTGCAAGGTAATTCTTGAGGTGGTTAACATGCCCTGCTCCAGCCACATAGTGGAATCTGGCTGGTCAATGCTTGGCTTAAGGCTCAAGAAACTCATCGTAAGACTTGTCTTAATTGGACTTTGAACTTTAGGAAAAGGGGAGAAGGAATGTGAAGGCACCCACAAAGTAACTTCCCTCATAATCAGACCCAATACTCAATATGTGACACAAGGAAAGGTGAAAATCCATAGGTATCTTACAACCCCACAAAGCCCTCCATCATGATACAACTAAGACCTGGGTAGAGGATCCAAGAGGAGTCACAGTTCCTGAAATCTGAATGCTGGTCCAGACCAGGGAAATAGGAAAGCCCACCCAGGTGTCTCTAAAGTTTAATGTCTGCAGTGTCATGCAAAGGTGCTGAAGCAGGACCTAGTGAAGAAAGTATAGGACAGATCAGAAATACCTCTGTGCCTTAGATTTCATAGAGAAGTCATATAAGCTTGAATGTAAAAGGTAAAAATGTGTGATAGAAAGCATCTGAGACAGTGGGGACTACAGCAAAAGAAGTATTATGCTGAAGAAAAGAGTAGTGGAGACAGATTGCTTTGTGAGTCAGAGTAACCCCTAGAGCTAGTCTTGCAAATTTATAACCAAGTAGAAGTCATAGTAGACATAGTAAAGAAAAACCTAGACATTGGTCCATGTCCTGGTGTATAGTTAGAATGTTTAAAGCCCTCAAAATTTGTAGAGACACTAGTTTTCAAACGTTAGAGAATTTAAAACCTTAGCCATCACCAGATGGAGTACTAGCCATCACCAGACTTTACTTAATTATTCCATGTCTCCTCCCAGTACTCGTCAAAGCCACATGCTGGATGGGTGAGACAGTTGTCAAAAAACCCAAAGAAACCCTCATCACACATGCTCTGTATGGAACACTACCAATAACTACAGGAGCAAGCTGATAGTGAGGCTCCAAATTAAAATATATAAAGTCTCAAAGAGGGGAATGATAGAGGACACCCAGGAAAAGTGAGGTCTAAGAGAATCCAAGAACACACCTGCAGAGTGACTCAGCTCTTAGGAATTTGTAGAAATTTAAGTTCCTGGGACCTGGAAAGTAACATTTGCTTCTGCTTCTGCAAAAGTCCACAGTTCTGAGTCCACTTCCCTGGCTTTATTCAAACTGACCAATGAGAAGGGTACAAGTAGGCCAGAATTAGACTGGGAGTATAAAGGAGAAGTATGAGCCAGTGGTGGGAGGAAAGCCATTTTAGACTCTGGTCTTGCTCTGACTCAGGCTTGTCTTGAACCTGTGAGCCCAGGCAATCTACCTGCCTCACCCTTCCAGAGTAAGCCCTACCTATTTTAAACATAGTGTTTGGATGTTCTTTCTCTCCATTGGGCCTCATCTTCCTGCAATATTATGATTAAGTTAATGTTAGCCTTATTTATAACAGATGTGTTTGATGGGTATCATGAGAGTAAAAAATAAATGGCTTCTGGTAAGGAAAGGTTGTTATACTGTTGAGTGGGTAAAATAAAATACCTCTGTAAGCAGAACCAGCAAAGGCGACCAAGGAATGAATGTCTAAACACATCACCAGATGACATTTATACCTAAGTAAGATCTCTTAAAGAGTTGTGTTCTCATCCAAACACTCTTTCCACTTGGAATAAAGGTGTCCTTCTGCCCTCTAAATATGCACGTGCACAAACTGATGCAAGAGGAGAGCCGAAAAATAGCCTAAATTCTGATCTCTATGTTGGTGTCCTGGCTCACTACTGTGTTTTCTGAAAAACAAAGCAGTTTTCTAGTGTAGATCTGAAAGATGTGGCATTTTCTCAATTTATATGATGGTGCTGTGGTCTAGTTCTGATTGCAAAAACTAGAGACTGCTATAAAGGCCCCCAGGAATCACTGGAACCAACGTGTTAGGAAAGCAGAAATTGTATTCTACTTATTTAAATGGTTGTGTTATTGTGACATATGTTCTGTGGACAACAACTGATACAATACAAGCCACAGAACAAAGTTACCAATGAAAATGAGCATATACATGGAAAAGTTTGGAAACACCTGCTCCTATTCTTTTTTCCAACAATTAAGAAAGTTATGATTTCCCTTTTGTGGTTTCCTTCCTAACAATTACAAAGACAGAGCTTGTCTTCCTTTGATAGTTAACATGAAACTTACAGTTTGGAAGGGAGATGAGTTGACAGCATTACCTCCTTGAGAGAATATCTTGGAGGCCTCATCCCTTTCACAGAGACTCACTCCAAAGACTAGGCTGGGAGAATATCTTTTTTTCAGCATCAACCCTAACAGCTCAGGACTCAGGTGAGTGGTGAGAAGAGACAAGATTTTCTTAATGAAGTGGTAGAATAATTTTATTCTTTAGTCTCAACTTTCTCTCTCTGTTCATAATATCTATATACAGATGTTTCCAATGAAATAAACAATTTTATAAATCTTATAAAGTTATAAATTTATAGAATTTTTAAAACTTTTGATAATATCATATTTTAATTGCAATTGAAGTTTACCTTTTCTTATTCTACTAACTTTTTGGTTTAACTTACCATTTTTACTTAGGTGAAATTTAATAATCTATATCATAAGTAATCTGAGGTAACCGAGATAGATTTAGTCATAATTCTATGTTATTTTAAACTTTCATTTATTTGTAATGTTTTCAACCATTTAAAATTTTGATGTCCTGAAACATAATATTTGTAAACATTTAAGACTAATTGGCTTTCAGTGGATGATCACAAATTTGTTTTATTCTCTTATGTTAACTGGCATAGAGAACTTTTTAAATCAAGAAACTGGTTATCATGAAACTCTCTGAAATTGTCTCCTTTTGTAATGTACCAAATCTTGGAAGAGTTAGTTACCAGATTGTATGTATAAGAAATGCAATATTAACCATAGATATAAATACTTTAAGTCAGTTTTATTATTTTATGTTATATTAAGAACTTTATAAAATACTTTATTTTACATGTTATTTGGGTAAAAATGTTTAGTAATGAAGAATAATAATATGCAAAATTTGAATGACATAACCTTTATTATAGAAATTATCTAAGTTTGCACTTATATATCCTCTTCTAAAACTTTCACATTGATAATTTGTACATTGAACCATATATTTTGAAATATGAAAAATATATTTTAATTTTGTTGCTGAAATTTATATGACTAATGTGCAAGTTCAGCAGAGATTCTGTTTTCTAATGGCTATTTCTAAATATGGAAGAGACTGAGGATAAATTAAACAGAAAAAAGTAAAAGATAATAATCATTGCCCACTTATGAGTGATGAGGGCATAAAACCCTCAGAAAATTTAATTTAAGTACAGAACTCCTATGTCTGTGAACAATAGAGAAAGAAATTAAAGAATTACTACATACTTTAAATGCCTACATTTTGTGAATTTGAAAAGTATAATGTCAGAGAGGGTATATCTTAACTGCTCCTAATCAGTGCACATGAAGAAACAAAGGATGTATTTCTCTAATCATAATTTCAAATTTGGAATCATTCCTCCACATTCAATGTTTGACTGACTTAGTAACCACTGTTATTATCCCTTATAGTTTTGATAGTTTGTAGAAGGCATTTATGTTTAATAAAGCCATATACCCATTTTTTTTTTTTAAAGAAAAAAAAGATGCACAGGGAAATGGTAAAAGACTTTGCAGTCCCTTAGAAAAATTAATATCATGCTTGCCAGTATCTTCTTCGTTGGGCTGATGGTAAAGGGGTATTTCAAACAGGATTTCTAGAGTTTTCAAAAATTGGTAGCAAAGGGTTTGTGATCAAATACCTCTAATATTTTTCTGCTTTCTACATCTGCAGTGATAGTTTTGTGCCTGTGCTTTCCCTCAGGACAGCTGAGATTTAAAAGTCTTAACATTATAAATATGCTTCTTAGCAGCATTATGCTTTCAGCAGCATGTACACCAAGTTCACTTTCTATAGAGTGGTAAATACATTGCAGTCAATTGATGACATTTAAGGCTTATTCTTTATCTCTTGTTTATTTTATAAAGGTATTTATTTATTTATTTATTTACTTGTGTATTTATTTTTTTGAGACAGAGTCCCAGTGTGTTGTCATTGGAGACTGCCATGGCATCACAGCTAACAGCAACCTCTAAATCTTGGACTTAAACAATTCTCTTGCCTCAGTCTTCTAAGTAGATGAGACTATAGACCCCAGCCACAATGCCAGGCTATTTTTCTGTTGCAGTTGTCGTTGTTTAGCAGGCCAGGTCAGGTTCAAACCCACCTGCCTTGGTGTATTTGGGCAGTGGCAGAACCACTGAGCTACAGGCGCTAAGTGTATTTTTTGAAGGCATTTTCATGAAATTAATCTTGGTGATGATGTGTGTTTATTTTATCTATTTGCCAACTGATTTTCTATTTTTTTTGAGACGGAGCCTCAAGCTATCCCCCTGGGTAGAGTGCCATGGCATCACGCTCACAGCAACCTCCAACTCCTGGGCTCAGGCAAGTCTCCTGCCTCAGCCTCCCAAGTAGCTGGGACTACAGGCGCCTGCCACAATGCCTGGCCATTTTTTGGTTGCAGCCATCATTGTTGTTTGGTGGGCCCAGGCTGGGCCGGGATTCGAACCTGCCACCTTAGGTGTATGTAGCTGGCATCTTAGCCACTTGAGCCACAGGTGCCGAGCCTGCCAAATGATTTTCTGAGGTTTTGAACTATTGTCACTTAACCAACCACCTCAACTTGGCACCTGAAATTCTCATAATATGCTGTCAATAACAAGTCACAGGTCTTACATTAAGGTCTTAAATTAATGTGAGAAAATATATGATGAAAATGACACTTTTGATTCATGTAATAATAAAACAAAACACAATGTGCTTTGTTTTATTGGGATTACATTCTTAAATTTACACATTGCAGAGGGCAAATGATATCCTAACATAACAGTACTCAAAAAATTATATATCATAAAGATGATGAAAAATCTTACCAAACTTCTTTTTCCACAAATGACAAACTCATCCTATGCAAAACAGTTCTTGGAGGTTTGTAAGTGACTCCTTCCTTCCATATCCTCACCTTTGCTTCAGGCATAGGATCTGAGCCCACATACCTTACGATCAGGGTATTCTACAGGATGTTTAATGGTGTTATTTTCCCAACCATTATTCATGATTATGAGTATACTGTGGGGCTGATGAGAAGAGTCCAGGTGAAATCTGGGATGAGAGTGAGCCTGATCTGCATTATCTGTTCACAAGGAGTGCTCAGGACCTTCACCCTCAGCCCCTGTCCTCATAGTGAGAGCTAAGGTGTACATTCAGATTTTTAAGTTTTTAATGTATCACATAGAATCAAATTTTCCTATGTACTTTGACCAAATTAAAAGTGACTTGTACATTTTTCTTTCCATTTCATTTCTCTTACTTTAGCACTATATTATTGCAAGTGCAATGATTCTTCCATGGTAGAGTTGCCAGTTTCATTATATAAAAATACAAGACACACAGTTAAGTGTAAAATTTGGACTGAAAAAATGACTTTTGAGGTATTTTGAAAGCAGCTGTCAGTTGTTATTTTTATCAATTGGAACTAATTTCCATATATATTATGAGTTTAATTATACTTTGTGTGTCCACTCTAGTTCATGGCAACCATGATTCTTTCTTGTCTACATATAGCACTGATGGCCTCAAGAAACTCACTGGGAAAATATGCCATTTCATATTTCAGAAGATCAAATCTTTTCCAGTATGTGATTATCATTTACAGGGTGAGCAGCATAAATTAGAGACCGTAGATTGTACATCTCTGGAGGTAAAAGAATAAAATATTAAAATTCTTACCTATATTGTTTTAGCTAATGATTTATTCTCTTTTTGATATATGATTTATAACATTGGAAATGTATTGATAAAATTTTGTAGACTTAGTAATAAATTATTGTGCATATTGGCCCATATTCAAGTATTCTTTTGCTGGTATTGGAATGTAATCCTTAACATTTGGAAACTATTTATCATTTACTTCTATATTATTTTGGTGCCACTGTGGTTCCCACTAGGTAGTAAAACCCAACTGTTCTGATAGTGCATGTGTATGCCAGTGAGAACTATTCAGTTCTTGGTTTTATAGCTAAAATAAGTGCATTTCTTTACTAGATTAAGCTTTGGTTGAAAGAGTAATATTAACTATACAAAGTTTGTTCATAAAAATCAAATTTACCAGGTGATTTCAGCACAACTTTCCATCTAAGGCATTAATTTCTGATTATGAATCAGGAACACTTATTTTCACTGTTTGTGCATGGTCTTACATATCTTCATTTACAAAACAATACAGCAATAAATCAACTTATAAACATAACCAGATATATTTTTGTCTCAGAAGAATCTGAGTAAATGTAGCTTTCCATTTTTTCTGTGTCATGAATCTAATTTGTTCTTAGTGCTGAATTAAATGAAATGGGAAAATAATAGTGCCTGAATCCAAGCTAAATAACATGAGATGTTGACTAAAAAAATTGTTCTAAAAAAGTTTACAAGTTGCTCTGGTGTTGGAATATCATGAGATTTTTAGAGGGATTGTGTTTATTTATTGTTATTACTTATTATTAGAGACTGAATATTTCTCCAAGCCCAGTGGGGTATCCCTGTAACCAGCAAAATCTCAAGAAACAGATTAACATATTTTGATGCCACCTTATGGTTGTCATAAAGTCATGACAAGTAATTTTTAACCTCTTGGTAAACCTGAAGGACTTTAGTAATTCTGTCCTGATATAAAGGGAATTCACATAAGGAATCTCTGGATTGAAACTAAATTGGAAGAGAATCAGAACCATTTTTAGGTGATAATGTTTAATTAGGGTGTTAGTAAGCAGAATAATGCTCCCCTCCCCCAAATATTAATGTCCTAATTTCCAGATGCTGGGAATATACTATGATTCCATGGCAATACAAGGTTGCAGATGTGATCAAGATTGTTACTCTGCTGATTATCATAAATTTTCACAGTGGGTCCAGGATAATCACAGGGGTTCACAAATATGACAAAGTTATGAAGAACAGAATGTATCAAAGTGATGAGATGTGAGAAAGATGCAAATGAGTAATTTCTTCAAATGTTTATTTAGTGATTTTTCCATGCTACTACAGATGTTCATTCAATTTAAGTGTAAAATACCATTTATTTTATAAGACTGCCACTGTTTTATAACACTGTTTTATATTTATACTAAATATAAAATGAGAGAATGCAGAACAAATGGGATGTGATTTCTAGAAAGGGATTCCAGGACCCCACACAGGCATCAATGGGGCATGATTGTAAATGTATTTGTTTTGTATATGTTCTTTGTTGTAGAAAATAATGTAGAGTCTCTATTGTCAAAATGTATATGAACTGTGGTTAACAAATAATAAACGGGTTAAAGAAAGTAATGATTGTGGCAATAGTTTTGATAGCTGAAGAATGGATATTGATAATGTGAGGTCTATCATTTTTTTTCCAGACATACAAAATATGTAACTTCTATGCCATTAAGATGAACACACTTTCCACTTCTACTGTCATTCAAAAATGCCTTTTTGCCCAATCTGGCCTTAGATTCTCAGCCAACACCATTCTCCTTTTCTCTCGAATCTTTACCCTCTTTTCAGATAGTAGGCCTAAGGTCACTGACCTGATCACCTGTCACCACTTTCATCCATATAGTCTTGCTCTTCACTGTCCTGGATTGTTTTTCTCCAGACCTGATTGAGTCACTGACTTTGCTGAATGACTTCAAATGTAAGGTACTTTGCTACCTGAACAGAGTGATGAGAGGCCTTTCCATCTGCACCACCTGCCTCCTCAGTGTGCTCCAAGCCGTCACCATCAGCCCTAGTACCTCGATGTTGCTGAGATTTAAACAGAAACTTAGAAATAACATTATCTATATACTTTTTTTTTTTTTGGTCTCTCAATTTTTCTTTGAACACTTTCATCATCATCTATACTAAAGTTTATTCTAATGTGACTCGAACCAATGTACTCAATACCTATAAATACTGCTCATTTTTCCCCATGAACTCCATTGTCAAGGGACTGGTTTTCACTTTTGCAGCATCCCAAGACCTCTGCTTTGTAGGACTCATGATGCTCTCAAGTGCATACATGGTGATCCTCTTGTTCAGGCATCAGACTCAATCCCAGTACCTTCACAGCACCAGCCTTTTCCCAAGATCCTCCCCAGAGAAAAGGGCCACCCTGGTTATCCTGCTGCTGGTGAGTTTCTTTGTGGTCATGTACTGGGTGGACTTTTGTTTATCTCATTTCCTTCAATCCTGTTATGGACAAATGACCCAATTTTTATAAATATTATGAAGTTTCTGCCCAGTATTTATGCCCTTGTTTTTCCATTGGTTCAAATCAGTTCAGATAAAAAGATAGTTAGTATTCTGCAAAGTTATTGCAGAAGTGCCAACAAGTTTTAACAGGTGAGTGACAGAATAGTTTTTTTAAAAAATAGATTCTTCTCCCATTATTTAAATTATTCAGAAGTATACAATTTGAAATTCAATTGAAATACAAAGTAGTAATTATACTTTCATTATATTAAAATTTATCAACACATATCTATATATATCTAATTTTGAAATTGATACTTCCTTCAGAGCAATGTTTTTCAACCTTTTTTTAACCTCATAGCACACTTGAATATATAAACTTTGGCAACATACTTAAGTAATGTTGATTTTAAAAAAGGCTATAATTGGGCTGTAGCTTTCATATGAAAGCTACAAATTAGTTTCATAGTAGGGCTGAATATATTGGATACTTTTTCTTCCATTCTTGAGATACTTTGCTAAGAATATGTTCCAGCTCCATCCATGTAAACATGAAGGAGGTAAAGTCTCCATCTCTCTTTAAGGCTGCATAATACTCCATGGTGTACATATACCACAATTTATTGATCCATTCAAGGATCAATGGGCAATTTGGCTTCTTCCATGATTTAGCAATTACAAATTGGGCTTCAGTAAACATTCTGGTACAAATATCTTTGCTGTAATGTGATTTTTGGTCTTCTGGACATATATATATAGTAGAGAAATTGTAGGATCAAATGGCAGGTCTAATGTAGAATATAAACGTCTTAACGTAATAACTAAGAAAATGCCATGAAGGCTATGTTAACGAGTTTCGTGAAAGTATTTCAAATTGTATATAAAACCAGCACACTGTACCCCATGACTGCATTAATATATGCAGCTATGATTAAATTTTAAAAGAGGAAAAAAGGAATATACTTCCTATGCTTTGAGATTCTTTCAAAAATAATGTGATTAATAATCTTTAAAATTTTTCCACATACACTGAAAAATCAGTGCTTTAATATCCAGCACAAATCTGGGTAGTAACAAGGCCATGGTCCCCAGGCCCACAAGACTGAACACATATTATACAACCTCTTGGTAATGAAGCTGTGGAAAAGAGTGCTCAAGAAGGGACATTAAGTCTTCAAATTTACCCTTTGTGAGTGCATGTCCACAATTGTCATGTCAGCTCAATAAGCATCCCGTGTTTGCCTAGTAGTGTGCCACACATGCAGATACAGAGGTACATGAGGCATTGTTCCTGTCCTTGAGGAGTTCAAGAGGAGCTACACAAGTGGTCTGGAAACTTTTGGCACACATAATAATTATAACTAGGAAGGAAGTCTGGGGACAATGGGAGCACCCAAAATTGGGACTGACCTGCCCTGTATGTAGATAGGGGAGCAGGACAGGAGGAGAAAGTTGTGTGGTGTGGGGTTGATGCTAGGTGATGACAAGGGATAAATGCCCCAGTGAAGATCATGATGATGGGAAGCACTACAGATGGTGGTGGTGAGGGTTGACACAATTACATAGGCAATGATGTTCTGATGGTCTTTCCCCCTCTAAATTTACATTATTTACTTCATCTTCCTGAATGAAATGAATAGATATTTAGGGACTAGCAACATAAGAAACGGTTTTATCCCTCTGTTATCCTTGGAATATCAGTTAGGGCCTTCCCCCTTCTCCTCTGTATCTTCACATTTTTTTCTTGGTCTCAGGCCCAGGTCTCTCACCCAACAAGCAGGAACTTGGCCTTCATCCATGAAAATAGGCTAGATACAGTCTCCATTTTACAAAAGAAAATAAAAAATGAAATTTCTATATTAACCATAAAAATTTACCAAATTAGAAAAAGAGACAAGAATTTTGGCATAAATAAGAACAAATAACTCTTAAACATATTTTCTGGAATGTTTCCATTGAATGATTCCAGAAGCAAGACTAGAAGTAATCATAGCTAGCTGCAAAATGCTATTAGGATTTTAGAAATTTCAAATACTGATTTTGCTCTGACTAATATTTTTACTAAAATAGATTTTGTCAATGCATATTGAAAGATACAATTTCAGTTTTGGCCTACAGAATATAATTTAGATTTTTCAGTTTAAATAACATTTACAAGGAGGGTTCTCTAGACTTTGATTTTAATACAGCCACATTGTGCACTTGAGCATTAACCATAGCACATTCCTTAATGAACCTGACTTTATTCAATGCTTCCACAACTCCTTTACAAATATTCTATACAGAGATATCCCTACTTATTTAAAAGAGGTATCATAAATGCCAACTCTTGAAGGAAGCCATCACTAGAATTTCAAATGTTCCTAATTGTACTGTTAACTATTACTCACAGCACTTTAAAAAAAAAAAAAAACTATGCTAATGACCCTGTTTCAGTTTATGATTTCTGAGAGACAATTTGTTACAAATTTAGTGCTTTCAAAACATCACTTATTCCACAGTCACATTGCTCAGAAACCCAAGTAGGGTTGGTTGGAATCTCTCCCTAGGGTCTCCAAAATCCAAAGTGAGCTGGAAGTTTTTATCTGAAAACTATGCAGAAGAATCCATTTCCAATTTTTTTTAGGTTGTTTATAGAATTCTCATCCTTGAGACTATAGAGTAGAGGTCACTTTCCATACTGATTATAAGTCAGAGGTTGCTCTGAGCTCTGAGAATTGCCTGTTTGGTGCTTGCTCATGGACCCCTCCACCTTCAACATAGGAATGAACATGACAAACCTTTCTCATAATTTATATTTCTCTGCCTTTCCCTCTTATGGCTAGCCATGGAAAACTTATCTTTAAAAGTCTTTTGTGATTAAGGTAGGTGCAAACATGTAATCCCCTCATCTTAAGGTTAACTGACTTGTAAACTTAATTATATCTGCAGAATTTTGTTTGGCCATGTCATGTAACAACTACAGGTGTAACACCCATAATATTCACAATCCCTAGGGCTTGGGTTGTAAAAATGGGGTGGCCACCTTATTTTATGCTTATCATAGCATTTAGAAATGAATTATAAGGCTTGGAACCCATAGCTCAGTGGATAGGGTGCTGGCTACACACACCAAGGCTGGTGGGTTTGAACATGGCCCAGGCCTGCTACACAATGACAATTGCAACAAAAATCTAGCCAGGCATTGTGGCAGGCTCCTATGGTTCCAGCTACTTGGGTGACTGAAGAAAGAAATCACTTAAGCCCAAGAGCCTGGGGTTGCTGTGAGCTGTGACACTATAGTACTCTACCGATGACAACATTGTGAGACTAAAAAAAATGCATTATAATTCATTTGCATTTATATAGTCCTGTCTTCCTTAAAGACAAACTTCATCTTCTTTTTTTTTTTTTTTGAGACAGAGTCTCACTTTGTCACTCTTTGTAGAGTGCCATTGCATAACATAGATCACGATAACCTCAAACTCCTGGGGTCAAGCTATTTCCTTGCCTCAGCCTTGCAACTAGCTTGGGCTACAGGTGCCCACCACAACTCCTGGCTACTTTTAGAGATGAGGTCTCACTTTGGCTAAGGCTTGTCTTGAACCTATGAGCTGAAGCAATCCACCTGTCTCAGCCTCCCAGGATGTTATTGGCATTAGCCATTGCACTTGGCCAAAGACAAATTTCTTAAAATAAAAAATTATTGGCATGCCAATTAACTCCCTTAAAAATGTATAGAATTTATTATATGGTGTTCATTCCATAATTATTCATTGAATTGATGAATAAATAATAGAAGAAAAAGCACTCAAAAGAACGAGGAGCACAAAATTATTACACACTAAAGTTGTAAATTCTATCAACTAAAAACCAAGTGAGCAGTAATTGGAAAGCCATTGTTATAGTACACATTGATTCCCAATCAGAGAAAATGTTAATGAGCCATAAGTATGTAATATGAATACATTTTACCTATAAAATAGAAAGAACTATACCAATTAGGAAAAAATGAGTTACAAAAGTTATAACAGTAATTATTTAATTCATTGGGATACAAGACTAAGAAAATGAAAATATATTTTTTCTAGGCTTATGTGCATGTATCTGCATAGAATTAATAAAACAGATATGTACATAGGTATGTGTGTGTAGTGTGTGCATACAAACATAGGGAAAACAAGTATAGCAATCTATTTTAATAGATAAGAATTTTGGCATAAATAAGAAGAAATAAATCTTGAACATATTTTTTGGAATGTTTTCATTGAATGATTCCAGAAGCAAGATGGGAAGTAATCATAGCTAGCTGCAAAATCCTTTTAGGATTTTAAGCCACCTCATAGCCTTCAGGAATTCCTATAAGAAAGTTCTAATACTGGTTTTGCTACGACTAATATTGTTACTAAAATAGACTATGTCATTGCATATTGAAACATGCATTTCCATTGTTGGCCTACAGAATATAACTTATATTTTTCAGTTTGAAATAAGACATTTACAATGTAAGATCTCCAGACATTGATTTCTAAGCAATCACACTGTGTGCTTGAAAATTAACCATAGCACACTTTTTAATGAAGCTCATCTTATTCAATGCTTCCACACTTCCTTTACAAATATTCTTTACAGAGATATCCCTACTTATTTAAAAGTGGTATCACAAATATGAACTCTTCAAGAAGCCATCACCAGAATTTCAGATGCTCCTAATTGTATGGTAACTAATACTCATTGTATTTTTTAAAAATAAACTATGCTTATGACCCTATATCTGTTTATGATCTGTGAGTGACAATTTGTGACAAATTAATGCTTTAAAACATCACTTATTCCACAGTCACATAGGTCAGAAACCCTAGTAGGGTTGGTTGGAATCTCTCCTTAGTGTCTGAGAAATCCAAAGTGAAGGTTTGAGCTGGACTATATTATTACCTGAAAAGTATGCAGAAGAATCCATTTTGAAAAATTTTAGGTTGTTTGCAGAATTCTGATCCTTGAGGTTATAGGGCAGAGGTCAGTTTCCTTACTGACTGTCAATCGGAGGTTGCTCTGAGCTCACAGAATTGTCTGTCTGGTGCTTGCACATGGCCGCCTACATCTTCAAAGCCAACAATTAACATGACAAACCTTTCTTATAATTTATATTTCTCTGCCTTTCCCTCTCACTACCAACCAGGGAAAGCTTGTCTTTAAAAGTCTCTTGTCATTAAATTAGGCACAAACAAGTAATCTCCTCATTTTAAGGTTAACTGACTTGTAAAATCAATTGGATCTGAAGAATATCTTTTAGAAAAGTTGTGTAACAACTACAAAAATAACACATAATATTCACAGTCCTTATAGCTTGGATGGGAAATCTGAGGTGGCCACCTTATTATTATGCTTATGACAGCCTTTAGACATGTGTTATATTTCATCTGCATTTACTCATTCTACTATTTCTTAAAGACAAATGTCTTTTTATTTATCTCCATCTTTTCAAAGTCACCTCATAGCCTTCAGGAATTCCTATAAGGTGAATATTAGTTTTCTTTGAATTATCCCAGAGCTCTCTGAAAGAACGATCCATTTTTGCTCTCCATTTCTCTTTCTCTTTGAGTGTTCGGGAGCTTTCGAAAACTTTGTCTTCAAAGTTAGAAATCCTTTCCTTTGCTTGCTCCATTCTGTTACTGAAGGATTCTACTGTATTTCTCAGATCTTTGAGGGCTGTAAATTCTTGTCTCAATGTGTCAAAATCTTTGGTGATTTCGTCTTTGAATTCATTGAATTCTTGAGACACTTTTGAAATGCTCCTTGAATTTCTAATTCCAATTTTACCTCCAAAATCCAAATTCTGAATTTGATTTCTGACATCTCAGCCATTTGCTTATGAATGGGATCTTCAATTGTGTCCACCATTTCATTTCTTGGGGGAGTTTATCTACTCTAGTTATTCATGTTACCAGAGTTTTTCTGCTGATTCTGCCCCATGATTATTTTACACCATTTGGCTAGATGAGCAGATAAGGTGAAGTTGGGTTGAAGGGCTCCTGGAGTAGTGATTAACCAGCCCTTTGCCCAAGAGCTGGGACTGGTGTCTGTACCTTTTCCCCTAGAGCTCTGCAAAGGACCCCTACTGTGTTATGACCTGAAACACTGGGGAATTCCTTTGTGTGGTGGGGCTAAGCAGTTCTGTCTTGTTTTCATCTGGTCTCTGTCCTATCTTAGTGAATCAGTAAACTCTGGGTTGAAGTCTCAGCTGTGGAGAAATACCAGCAATTAAGTCACCCTGCCCACCAGGGGCAATAACTGGAAAAGGAAAATCAAACCTTTACACAACCACACACCCAAGGTATCACTTTGGATTGTCTTTGGATGACTGGTTCAATCTGAGAGATCTAAATCAATTGTCCCAGTCAGCACCCGGTCTCAAGTGGGAGAGTTCAAAATGTCTCTGGCAACTAGATAGCAGAGGTCTGCTGGCAGCTTGAGTATGACTCATTCTGGTGCTCCGTGGAGTCAGAAGGACCCTCCCAGCAAATGAATTAGTCTGGGAATATTGATGCCTCCTTCCCTACCTTACACCTCTGTCACACCTAGTCACTGGTAAATCTGCAGGGCTGTGACCCAGTTCCCTCCAGTGACCAGATGCTCCTACAGGTGTTTGTACCTGCCTGAGTCACAGGGAGATCTACGTCTCCTCAGCCAGGCCTCCAAACTCTGCCACCATCCAGCAGGGAGCGCTGAGGTCTGACAACCTCAGGTGGTTAATGGAAGATGGGGTGGTTCATTTAGTTCCAGCCCCACCCCTGATTGATGTTGCTGATACTTATATTCACACAGAATTTGTGATTCTGTACTGGCAATAATCCTTTGTGGACCAGGCATTGTTTGAGTTCACAGAACCTGAGACTCAGCCCTGGTCTGTGCTACAGTCCAGAGCTGGTGTGTCTGTCTCTGCTGCAGTCTGTGATGGGGCAGGTGTGATTAGAGCTCACTCTTGACTCTGAGTTCCAGCCTCTGGCCTCCTGCCTTTGTCTTAGCTATGATCCCTTGAGGGCAGGGTGCTTCTTAGGCTCACTAACACAGTCCTGGCTCAGCCTCAAGCTGGGAGCATGCTGTCTCTGAGTACACATCTTCTATTTTCTGTCCAAGCTATGCCTCACCCAGGCAGGTACCACCTCAGGCATACTCTTTACTCATGTGGCCTGTGTTACTGTCCCAGATCTGTTCCACCTTGTCTGCCACTGGAGAAGGTTGCCCAGAGAGACAGGGAGTATCTCTCCAAAATATCCCCAAGAGTGTGAGCCCTATTGTTCCCACTGCTGCCACTGCTGCTCTGTGCCACGGGGCACTGCCTCTCCCTCTCCCATATGGTTCCTTTAGTCCACCATCTTCTCCTTACCCCTGTGCCACAGAATCAGCACAGAGCTGCGACAGCCCAGCTCCTGTCCACACCTCTCAAGAAAATGCCTAAGAATGTGGACTCCATTGGGGACAGGCTTCCAGACCTTGGGGTGAGAGTGTAGTGGAGTTCTGGGAGTTCAGAATTGCAAGTAGAGAATATATAAAGTTTTATATATTTTTATGCCTGGCAGGGGAGTCCCATGGCACAGTGGTAGGGGAAGAAGTTCTGCTTTTTAGAAGGTCTCTCCCGTGAGATAATATGGGAGGATGTTTGAATTCTGCTTGCTTGTTTGTAGAAAGTATACTGTGAGCCATTCTCTTGGGGCAGGGGACTCCTGTCTACTTAGTGATAGATTTTGTACTGATTGTTTTTATCATTGGGGTCGCAGCTCACCTCTGCAGGGTTGATGTGCATTCAGCTCCAAACCATCAGCTTACTAGCTAAACTTCTGTCTTTTAACTCTCCTTCTGGATGGGAGCCTCTGTAGAATGCCAGCTCTAGTCAGCCATCTTGCCTCTGCCACCACTATAACACAGCTTGTTAATCCACTCCTAGGTTGGTGGGTATCTAGGCTGTTTTGACATTTTGGCAATTGTAAATTGAACTGCAATAAACAGTCTAGTGCAAGTGTCCTTATGGTAAAAGAATTTTTTTTCCTTCTGGGTGCCCAGGAATGGAATTCCAGGATCAAATGGAAGGTCTAGCATGAGTTCTTTGAGGGTTCTCCACACTTCCTTCCAAAAGGGTTGTACTAGTTTTCAGTCCCACCAGCAGTGTAAAAGTGTCCCTTCTCTTCACATCCACACCAGTTGGATGTGCAGTTTTCATACTTTGTGATGTGGACCATTCACACTGGGGTTAGATGGTATGTCAGGGTGGTTTTGATTTGCATTTATTTAGTAATTAGGGATGATGAGCATTTTTTCATATATTTGTTAGCCATTCTTCTGTCTTCTTTAGAGAAGGGTCTATTCATCTCTCTTGCCCAGTAGTACAAAAAATTATTAGGTGTTTTTGTTGCTTAATTTGAGTTCTCTGTAGATCCTAGTTATTAAGCTTTTGTCTGATTCAAAATATGCAAATATCCTTTCCCATTGTGTAGGTTGTCTGTTTGCTTTGGTTGTTGTCTCCTTAGCTGTACAGGAGCTTTTCAGTTTCATAAAGTCCCATTTGTTCATTTTTGTTGTTTTTGCAATTGCCATGAAAGTCTTCCTCATAAAGTATTTCCCCAGGCCAATAGCTTCAAGTGTTTTTTCCCCACTTTCTTTGAGGATTTTTATTGTTTTGTGCATTATATTTAGGTCTTTTATCCATCTTGAATCAATTATTGTGAGTGGAGAAAGGTATGGGTCCAGTTTCAATCTTTTACATGTGTATATCTAGTTTACCCAGCACCATTAATTGAATAGGGATTCTTTCCTCCAGTGTATGTCCTTGATTGGTTTATCAAAGATTAGTTGGTTGTAAGATGTTAGCTTCATCTCTCTGGGATTTTATTTGTTTGTTTTTTATTTTATTATTTTGCAGTTTTTTTTTTTTGGCAGAGGCTGGATCTGAACCCACCACTTCTGGCATATGGTGCCAGTGCCCTACTCCTTTGAGCCACCAGCACCACCAGATCTCCCTGTTTTTGATTCTCTTCCAGATATCTATCTCTCTATTTTTGTGCCAATACCATGTTGTTTTAATCACTATGGGCTTGTAGTATAGCCTAAAGTCTGGTAGACTGGTGCTCCCCACTTTGTTTTTATTACTAAGAATTCCCTTGTCTCTAAGGGTTTTTTTCTGATTCCATATAAAATGAAGCATTATTTTTTCCAAGTCTTGAAAGTATGATGTTGGTTAATAGTGATGGCATTTAATCTGTAGATTGCTTTGGAAATTATAGACATTTTGACAATGTTGATTCTTCCCAGACTTGAGCATGGTATGTTCTTCCATTTGTTAATATCTTCTGCTATTTCATTTCATAGTGGATCATAGTTTTCTTTATAGAGGTCCTTCACCTCTTTTGTATATTCCTCTGTATTTAATTTTCTTTGAAGCTACTGAGAAAGGAATTGTGGCCTTGATTACCTTCTCATCTTGGTTGTTATTGGCATATACAAAGTCTACTGATTTATGGGCATTGATTTTACATCGTGAGACATTACTGTATATTTTTATGACTTCAAGGAGTCTTGTGGTTGAGTCTTTGGGGTTCTCTAAATATAAGATCATATCATCAGCGAAGAAGGAGAATTTCACTTCTTCTGGCCCTATTTAGATGCCCCTTATTTACTTCTCTTGACTGATTGTATTAGCTAGAACTTCCAGCACTATGTTGAATAGCAGTGGTAATAAAGGATAACCTTGTCTTGTTCCACATCTGAGTGGAAAAGCTTTCAATTTTACTCCATTCAGTATAATATTAAGCATGGTTGTGTCATAGATGGCTTCAAACTGTTTAAAAAAAGTCTTTCCAAGGCCTATATTCCACAGAATTCTAATTGGAAAGGGATGTTGAATTTTTTGGAATGCTTTTTCTGCATCTATTGAGAGGATCGTATGGCCTTTGTTTTTGCTTCTGTCGATATGGTGAATTATGTTTATGAATTTGCATATGTTAAACCAACTATCCCTGGGATGAAACTTAATTGGTCATGGTGTATGACTTTTTAAATGATAAGCTGTAATCTATTGGCTAGGATTTTATCTCATATTTTTGAATCTATATTCATTAGTGAAATTGGTCTGTAGTTCTCCTTTTTAGTTGGATCTTTTTCTGGTTTTGGGATCAGGATGATGTTTGCTTTATAGAATGTGTTGGGGGAAGATTCCATTCTCCTCAAGTTTTTGGAATAATTTCTGTAGTATGGAAATAAGCTTTTTTTTGAAGATTTGATAGAATCCTAGAGTAAAGCCATCTGGATCAGGGCATTTTTGTTGTTGTTGGGAGATTTTTAATTGTTTCTTTGATCTCAGTGCTTGAAATTTGTCTGATCAGATGATCTATTTCTTCTTGATCAAGATTAGGGATAGTGTGTGTGTGATTCGAAGTATTGATCCATTTTCTCTGCCTTGTCAAATTTCTGGGTGTGGTGTTTCTTGTAGTATTCAGAGATAATCTCTTGTATCTCTGTGGCATCATTGATATTTCCCCTTTGTCATTCCTGCTTGAGGTTACTGGAACTTTTACTTTTCTGTTTCTAGTTAGTCTAGAAAGGTTTATCCATTTTATTGACTTAAAAAAAACCCCAACATTTTGTTTCATTTGAATGTTTTTTTGTTTGTTTTCAAATTCATAAATCTTTGATTAATTTTGGCTACTTCTTTTCTTCTGCTAGGTTTAGGGTTAGGTTTTCCAATTCCTTAAGATGGTTTATGAGTATGCTAATGTACTCTCTTTCTGTTTTGTGAAGGTAGGCATCTACTGCTATACATTTTTTTCTCATGAATGCTTTTGCTGTATCCCACTGGTTTTGGTTACTGGTGTCTTCATTGTTGTTATGTTTGAGGAAATTAACAAACTCCTCTTTTATCTCTTCCTGAACCCAACAATCATTCAGCATAATGTTGTTTAGTTTCCAAGGCTTTGTGCAGAGACAAACATTATTGTTGGAGTTGAGCTTCACTATTCTAGCTTTGTGGTCTGAAAAGAGACATGGAATAATTTCTATTCCTTTGATTTTGCTGAGGTTAGATTTTTATCCTAGGATGTGATCTATTTTGGAGTATCTGCCATGAGCTGATGAGAAAAAAGTATATTCTTTTGCTTTGGGATGGTGTGTTCTGTAAATGTCTATTAATCCCATTTGTTCTAGGGTCATGTTTAAGTCTTTGTATCCTTGTTTAGTTTCTGTTGAGAGGTTCTGTCCATTTCTCTCAGGGGGGGTGTTGAAGTTATCAACTATTAAGGTGTTATAGGATATTGTATTGCTCAGACCCCTCCAAGTCTCTTTCATAAATCTGAGAGCATGTAAGTTAGGTGCATAAGTGTTTAATATTGAGATACCTTCTTATTGTAGTGTTCCTCTGACCAGTATGAAGTTTCCATCTTTGTCTTTCTTAACTAAAGTTGTTTGAATCCTCTTGTGTCTGAGAATAAGATTGCAACCCCTCCTTTGTTCTGATTTCCATTTGCTTGAAACACTGTTTTCCATCCCTTCACCCCGAGTCTTGATTTGTCTTTCAGGGCAAAGTGTAGCTCCTGGAGACAGCATATGGATGGCTTGTGCTTTTTATCCAATCAGCCAACCTGTGATTTTTCAGTGGGAAATTCAGTCCATTGACATTTATTGATAGTATCCATACGTGTGGTGTAATTCTATTCATCTTATTATGAGATAGCTTGCTGTGTGATTTTGTCATTTGTGCCATTGTGAAAGCTAAGCTCTGGCCCTTGGCTTCTAGATGTTTAATTATGTGGTGATCCATCATGCTGTTCAGAACTGAGAATCTGTCAAAGTATTTCCTGTAGAGATAATCTTGTTATGATGAATTTCTTCAGTGCTTGCATATCTGCTAAAGATTTGATTTCTACAGCAATGTTGAAGCTAAATTTAGCAGGATACAGTATTCTGGACTGAAAATTGTTTTGTTTAAGGATGTTGAAGGTGGATGACCATGCTCCCCTGGCTTGGAAAGTTTCAATTGAAACGTCTTCTGTCATCCTAATGGCTCTGCCTTTGTAGTTTAATTGGCACTTATCCTTAGCTGCTTGTAGAATGTTCTTCTTTTTCTTTATCTTGAGTTTGGATAGGTTTCTAACAGTGTGCCTTGGAGAGGCTCTGATAGAATTGAGATGGCCTGGGGTTTGATATCCATCTGAAAGGAGTGTGTCAGTATACATAGTAGAACTTGGGAAATGTTTTTTTTTT
>NW_003852699.1:424279-427588 GCF_000181295.1 Otolemur garnettii
GTGTAGGTTGTCTGTTTGCTTTGGTTGTTGTCTCCTTAGCTGTACAGGAGCTTTTCAGTTTCATAAAGTCCCATTTGTTCATTTTTGTTGTTTTTTGCAATTGCCATGGCCGTCTTCTTCATGAAGTCTTTCCCCCGGCTGATATCTTCCAGTGTTTTTCCTATGTTTTCTTTGAGGATTTTTATTGTTTATCCTTTAAATTTAAGTCCTTAATCCATCTTGAATCAATTTTTGTGAGTGGAGAAAGGTGTGGGTCCAGTTTCAGTCTTTTACATGTGGATATCTAGTTCTCCCAGTACCATTTATTGAATAGGAAGTATTTCCCTTAAGGTATGTTCTTGTTTGATTTATTGACAACAGGTGGTTGTAAGATGTTAGTTTCATTTCCTGGTTTTCTGTTCGATTCCAAATGTCTATGTCTCTATTTTTGTGCCAGTACCATGCTGTCCTGACCACTGTGGCTTTGTAATACAGCCTAAAATCTGGTATGCTGATTCCCCCAGCTTTGTTTTTATTACTAAGAACTGCCTTAGCTATACAGTTTTTTTCTGGTTCCACACAAAATGCAGAATCATTTTTCCAAGACTTGAAAGTACAATGCTGGTATTTTAATAGGGATGGTATTGAATCTGTAGATTGCTTTGGAAAGTATAGACATCTTAATAATGTTGATTCTTCCCAGCCATGAACATGGTATGTTCTTCCCTTTGTTAGTATCCTCTGCTGTTTCCTTTCTTAGGTTTCATAATTTTCCTCATAGAGGTCCTTCACCTTTTTTGTGAGGTATATTCTTAGGTATTTCATTTTCTTTGAAGCTATGGTGAAAAGAGTTGTGTCCTTAATTGCCTCTCATCTTGGTTTTTATTACCATATACAAATGCTACTGACTCGTGGACATTAATTTTATATCCTGAGACATTACTATATTTTCTAATGACTTGCAGGAGTCTTGTGGTTGAGTCTTTGGGGTTCTCTAAGTATAAGATCATAATATCAGCAAGGAGGGAGAGTTTGACCTCCTCTGCTCTCATTTGTATGCCCCTTATTTCCTTTTCTTGCCTAATTGTATTGGCTAGAACTTCCAGCATTATGTTAAATAGTAATGGTGACAGAGGAAATCCTTGTCTTGTTTCAGTTCTAAGAGGAAAAGCTTTCAGTTTTACTCCATTCATTGAAATATTAGCTGTGGATTAGCTTCAATTAGTTTAAGAAATGTGCCATGTATGCCTATATTCATCAGTGTTCTAATTAGAAAAGGATGCTGGATTTTATCAAATGCTTTGTCTGCATCTATTGAGAGGATCATATGGTCTTTGTTTTTGCTTCTGTTGATATGGTGAATAACATGTATGGACTCTGGGATGAACCCTATTTGATTATGATGTATGACTTTTTGGATGATAAGCTGTAATCTATTGGATAGGATTTTATTTCATATTTTTGAATCTATATTCATTAGTAAAATTGGTCTGAAATTCTTTTTAGTTGGGTCTTTTCCTGGTTTTGGTATCAGGGTGGTTTCCTTCGTAGAACACATTGGGGAGGATTCTTTCCTCCTCAATAATTATTCCAATTATTAATTTGGAATAATTTATGCAGTATGGGAATAAGATCTTCCTTGAAGGTTTGATAGAATTCTGGTGTGAAGCCATACAGACTAGGGTGTTTTTTTGTTGGAAGATTTTTTTATTGTTTCTTTAATCTCAGTGCTTGAAATTGGTCTGTTCAGGAGATCCTGGCTAAGCATAGGAAGAAGGTGTGATTCCAAATATTGATCCATTTCCTTCACATTGCCAATTTTCTGGGCATAGAGTTTCTGGTAGTATTCAGAGATGATCTCTTGTATTTCTGTGGCATCAGTTGTTATTTCCCCTTTATCATTTCTAATTGAGATTACTAGAGATTTTACTTTTCTATTTCTAGTTAGTCTAGTCAAAGGTTTATCCAGTTTATTTATTTTTTCAAAGAACCAACTCTTTGTTTCATTAATTTTGTGAATGATTCTTTTATTTTCAATTTCCTTGCTTACTGATTTAATTTTGGATATTTCTTTTCTTCTGCTGACTTTAGACTTAGATTTTTCGTCTTTTTCCAATGCCATAAGATAGATCCATTAATTGTTTATAGGAGGAACCTTCTGTTAAAATTGTTTCATGTCCCCTTGAAAGACTTTGCTTATTTTGGTTCTTCATGGTGCCAGAATTATTCTTTTGGTTTTTCCTCACGTATTCTTTCTTCTTGTTCACTTCCTTGAGCATCTTTTTCCTTCTCACTTACTCCTTTGCTTCAAGTTACTTCTTCTCAGAGTTTAGGTGATGAAGGGTCCTCTTGGTATGGGGTCAGAAGGCAGAGAAGTGTTGGAACAAGCAAGGAGAAGCAAGAGGAAAGGAAAAAAGGGGGGAGGGAAAAAAGAAGGAAAGAATAAGGGAAAAGAAAAAGAAAAAAAAGAGAAACAAAAGAAAAGAAAAAGGAGGTAAGGGTTACTGACTGTAGAAAATTAAAGGACAAGAGAGAAGGAGGAAGGAAGGAAAGGTGAGAGTGATAGAAGACATGTTATTGTTTAGCCCCATGCTAAGACCACATCTTAGTTTAAGTAGTTTAAGGTTTTTGAGGAGTTGGGGCTGGGTGTGTTCCTCTAAATCAGGCACTCCTTACCAGCATGAACACTTTCAGAGTCTTTCTCTGCTGAAAATTAGGAAGAGAAGGAAAAGAGCAAACACAAAAGACCAGAAGGGAAACTTGAGTATGGATAAAGAAAAAAAGAGAGAGGAAAAAATATGGAAAAATAGAAATGTTCTGCAGTGTGTTCTTCCTATTAATTTCTTCCTGGGGCCAATGTGTAGAGTTCTCTTGGCCTACTTGAGCCAGATTACTGCTGCAGTCTACCTTCCAGACCACAGCTGTGTCACACTTGCCCTCAGCAATGAAAGGGTGGAGAAAAAGAAGAAAAAAATCAAAAAAGAAAATAAAGATAAAAGTAAAAAATTAAATAAAGGGGGGTAAGAAAAAAAATGAAAAACAAGAATAGACAAAGGAAATTGAACATACTCTTGAATCAAATAAAGGAGAGAATTGGAAAAGGAATAAGGAAAGTAAGATGACAAAAGTCCAAGAAGAAAGAATAAAAAAATGAGGCGAGGGGAATATCTTAGCTGATGAAGAATCACATTATGTGGGAAAGATTACAAGAGTAGAAGAGTCTCTGTCATCTGAGAGAATGTTGAGGAGTGAAGTAGGAAGAGGAAATAGATCAAGCTAAGGTTTGGCAATCAACCAAAAAAAAAAAAAAAAAAAAAAAAAACCAAGCAT
>NW_003852699.1:428817-433745 GCF_000181295.1 Otolemur garnettii
GTCCCAGTAGTGTATTTTTGATGTTGCTTCAATTTCCCAGGGTGTCCTCCTCATAAAATGTTTGCCCAGGCTGATTTCTTCAAGTGTTTTCCCTACAATTTCTTCTAGTATTTTTATGGTTTCTTGTCTTAAGTTTAAGTCTTTAATCCAGTGAGAGTCTAGCTTAGTTAAGGGTGAAAGGTGTGGGTCCAGTTGAAACAAGATTTTAAAAAAGCTCATATAGCCTGATGTAAGCCATCTAGCCACCATAAGAGGAAGGAAAGAGAGAGGGAGAAAAACAAATTAACCATGACTCCTACAAGAAAGATAAAAAAGCAGAAAAATAGCAAAAAAAGCAAAAGCAAAAGGCAACAATAAAAAAATTATTTATATACATATATATGCTGTAGGGATCAATTTTAATAGGAATATATTTATGTTGCAATATACTTTCTGTACACCAGGTGGTCCCTGAGTGGTTCCCAGCCTTATACCTGGTTCCCAGCTTAGATTGTTATTGGTGATCTTTTGTTTACCTGCACTCAGTCCTTACACAAATGTGATTCCACAGATCTCAAAAAATCTTCACAGGCAGGTCTCACAGATTCCCCCTGGAACAGTTCCCAGTGAGTGCAGGATATCCTGGGTCTGTCCTGGGTATAGATCAACTCCTTGCAGGTGGAACTCACTGCTGAGCCTTAGGTCTTCATACACAGTCATTTCCTGAATTTTATGACAATGGCCTCCTCCTATCCAGGAACTTTCCCCACACAGATGTCTCCCCAGGTGCCAAACCACAGCAGAGGCTCTCCCACCCTGGCCACCAAATTCTGCTAGGGAGCCCACACTTCACCAATCTTTCCAGCCAATGCCTAGCTTCCTGGAAAACTGCAATTGGGTTTTGCTGTGACCTCCATGGGGTACTGACCATCCCTAGGCACCAGGGCCATGACAAATTTACAGAAACCTGCCTGGCAGTCTCTGCAGCTCCAGATTACACTCCAGGTCCAGTAATTCGCCACCTCACTGCACACCCTAAACTACCACTCCATGCCAATATTTTATGCTGACAGGAATATTTCATGTTCCAGGAGAGCTGAGCTAAATGTCTTTCTAATCCATCGTTATGCTCCACCTCCAAGACTGTCACTTTCTGATAGGTCTGAGAAACACAATTTGCTTTAGGACCTCTGGAGAAGAGAAATTTAACCAATGCATACGTGCAACTAATAGCATAGATGAAACCAAGATTTCTTACAAATGGTCTCAGTGAAGCCAATTTTAAAAGGAAGAAAAGCCTAACTGGCTAATGATTATTCTTGGGGCACTTTGTGCAAATAAGCAGACCCAATATACTGAAAGTGCAGCTTATTTTAGCAACTAAATTCTGTTAATTCAGAAATTAGAGAGAGAAATATGGTTCAGAAAGAAAAGAACTGTGGTCCACATGTTCTAGATTCCAGCCTTGTCTGCAATGGGAGCTTATGAAATGAGACATAACAGTTTAAATAAACTGATCTATTAAATGGGACTAAAAGATCTATTAGATGGGCCAAAGAATATAGATTAATATACACTGGTTATATTTTGTCTGAAGCCTTAAGTCTCAACCAAGGTTACCTGTTGGCTACACTGGAAATATTTGTTTAGTATTAAACACTATCTTCTGTGACTATATAGATACATCAGAAGAAATTGGAACCTGAATGGGAATTTCCCAGTAAGTGGTATAGCTGGAACATGACCTCACAAGTAGTCCCACATCCAACTGATATTTAGAATATTCACTTGTATTGCCCAGAACTTTGGCTCAGTTTTGCAAAGACTCTTAAAACTGCAGGCAGCCCTGGTCCCAGGCTTTCCTGACCTGTTGAGCCAAGCCTTTTGAACTGTATGTATCAGGGAGAACTAGAACAGCCAAGGGAGTGTGCATTCACAATGTAGAATCCTTGGCAAGACAAGTTGCTTATTTTTCTAAGCAGCTTGACTGGGTCTCAAAGGATGGCACCCATGCCTAAGAACACTTGAAGCCACTGCCATGCTGGTGGAAGATGCTGATAAGTTAACCTTCAGACAAAAATTAATGTCTGGTACTATACGTAGTAGTCAGTCTTAAGAATACCAAAGGGCACCATTGGTTGACCAACTCATGCCTAAGCAAATATTAATGCTTACTGTGTAAAAATCTGAGGTTGTTTATAAAGGTTACATGCATGAGGCTACACAGTTTGGCCAGAAAAAAAGAAAATTAAGAAGCTTCTTAAGAGGCATTTCTATATTCCCTTGTTGAACAATCTTGCCAAGATAGTCAGCCAGCATTGTGAGACCTGCAGCCAACATGATGCTAAACAGAGACCATCCCTGCCATGGGAAATTTAGTCCTATAGGGCATCCCCTTTTAAAGATGTGCAAGTGAACTGTGCTGAGTTACCCAGTTGTAGCAGGAACAAATACTTACTAGTTTTCCTCTGCATATACTCAGGATATGTGGGTACCTTCCCCACCAGGAGAAACAGTGCTCATGAAGTAATAAGGGTGTCACCCACAAAAATCATCCCACAGTACAGGTTGCCACTCCAGATTGAATCTGACAACAGACTGGGCTTTGTAATAGAGATAGTGCAAATGATAGCCAAAGCCTTGAATATCATTTAGAAGTTACATGTGGTCTATAGGCCTCAAAGCTCGGACAATGTAGAATGCACAAATGAAACCATAAAATCAGAAATTAAGAAACTCTGCCAGGGGTGGAGCCAAGATGGTGAACTGCAGCCAGCTTTTTACAGAAGCTCCGGTCCAGAAGAAGGCTGAAAGGACAGAAGTATAGCAAACTAGCTGATGGTTTGGAGCAGAGACAAGAGAGAAGATTGAAGAGCACACTTCAACCTTCCTGAGGCAAGCTGCAACCCCCAAAATACAACCAAAAGGTACAAAATCCACCACCAAGCAGACGGGAGTCCCCTCCCCCACAACAAGGGCTCGCAGTTTACTCCATGCAAACAAGCGAGCAGAGTTCAAACTTCCCCCCACTCTATCCCACGGGAGAGACCCCCTAAAAACTGGACCTCCTACCCCTACTGTCATGCCACAGCACATTCCAGCCATGCATAAAACTGTAAAACTGTATAAATCTGTACATATTCACCACCTGCAACATTGAACTCTGAGGAGTCCTCACCCACCCACTCCGAGATCTGGAGGTTTATTACTTATGGAGTCCTGATTCTTGGGCATCTCCTTGGGAGAAGTGGAGGGGGAAAGGGCTGGTGCTGTTCTGTGCTGACTGTGGTGCGGGCGTGAGGAGAGGAGAATCAGCTCAGGGGACGCCAGTGCAGCAATGGTGGCATAGCAGCAGGCTGATGCTATTTCAGCCCCATCTCTTTGGGCAAGCAGAGGTTCTGGACAGCAGCCACAGGCAGGGCACACATAACTTTCTTGGGCTGAGCGCCAGCCCTCAGGGGGCTAATGCGGCTGAGACAAAGGCAGTGGGCGGGCAGAGGCTAGAATTGACACCTGAGTGTAAAGCTGAATGCAACCTCTGATTTACAGAGAAATCCATCAGGACAGAAGCCTAATTTAAACATGCAAGGCCCCCCTGCCGAACTCAGATTTCTCACTGATTTTGCCAGGTAAACTCCGGGAGCAGTGGCCTACTGGAGTGAATAGGGTCACGGACCTGGGGGACTACAAGTGACTAGATGTAAGGTGGGGAGGGAGGTATTAAACTTCCCAGACTAACCCAGTTGCCGAGTAGGTCCCTTTGCCCTCACGGAGTTGGATGGGCCCCAAAACTGCTTGCTAGTGTTGCACGCCTCACAGGCAGCAAGCTTCTGCTCTGGGCAGGGCCAGAATCGCTCACTAGTGCTGCAGGCATCCCGCAGGCAGAGGCGGAGGAATTCTCCATTCCAGGTAGACCCAAAACAGCCTACAAGAGACACACACACACCACAGGGGCCAGGGTAGGTGTTCCCCCCTCCAAGCTCCCAAGCTGGGTGGGCCTAGAACTGATTGCTAGAGCCAAGCTCGCCTGGCAGGTGATGGTGGAGGGGTCTACCACTCTTGGAGGGCCCGGAACTGTTTGCTAGAGCCACATACATCCCTCGGACAGAGGTGGAGAAGTTCCCCACTCTGGGCTCCCACACTGGGAGGGCACAGATCGGCTTCCTAATGCAGCAAGCGTCCACTGGGCGACAGTGAAGTAGTCCCCCGTTTCCCCCCAGCTACTCTGGTGGGGCTGAAATAGTACTGACCTGGCCGCTCGCTTACCCTGCACTACCGCTGCCATTCCCCTACCCCCTGGCTGCTCCAGGGTGCTGAACTAGGATTGATCGAGCCACTACAGTTTCCCTGTTCCACCAGTTTCCCCAGAGGGGCTGAATGAGATCTAATCTGGCCACGTACACTCCCGTGCAGCTGTTGCTGTTCCACTGCACCCCAGCTACACCCCGGCTGCACCAGCACCCGAGAACTGGGAGAAGACAACAGACACGCTCTGCCTGTCTCTCTGGGCAACCAGAAGAAGCCACCAACTGAACGGTTCTGATAAGGCCTTCAAACAAGGTAAACTCAGCATGGGGCGGAATCAGCAGAAAAACTGGCAACTCAAATAACCAGAGTAGATCAACTCCTCCAAGGGAAAATGGGGAAGACACAACTGAAGACCCCATCCACAAGCAAATGGCTGGGATGTCAGAAATCGAGTTCAGAATGTGGATAGCAAATAAGATTAACAGACTGGAAGAAAGGAAGGAATTAGAAGATCAAGAAATTATTCAAAAGATTTCTCAAGAAACTATTCAAAAGATATCTCAAGAAATTATTCAAAAGATATGTCAAGAACTCAATGATTTCAAAGATAAAATGTTCAAAAATTTTGAAATACTGAGACAAGAGGTTGCAGCCCTCAAGAATCTGAAAAACACAGTGGAATCCCTCCATAACAGAGTGCA
>NW_003852699.1:438531-460324 GCF_000181295.1 Otolemur garnettii
AAAAAAAAAAAAAGAAATTATGCCAGGATGAAAAACTTAAATTGGTATAAGCTTTGACACTAATATTGTTCAATTTTATATGTACTGCTTCTAAATGACAGGATACTCCCATTATGAGATAATGTATAAGAGGCCTCCGCCAATTCTCCACAATTACCAGAGACTTCTAAAAGAGCTGAAAGAGACTGAATTTCACAGGCAGTTAGAAGCCCTAGGAAGAATAGCAAAGAATATCCCCCACTTAGGTAATTATCTGTGTTCTGTATAATCTTTTCTGTCTGTACACCCTTTCTCTTCAGGGGACCAAGTATGAGTCAAGGATCCAAACCTAGTTTCCCTCAAACCAAGGTGGAAAGGATCCTCACCTGGATCCATCACTGTAGGCTGAAGAGAGCTTCACTGCCCCCATGAGAAGCCAAAACATATCTGGCCAACCCCCTCAAAGTAGCTCTTGAGGTGGTCAACATGTTCTGCTCTAGCCACATACTGGGACCTGGCTGGTCAATGCATGGCTGAAACCTGAAGAAATTTGTTGTAGGACTTATCTTAATTGGACTTTAGACTTTGGGAAAAGGGAAGAAGCTATGTAAAGCTACCCACAAAGAAACTTGCCCTAATAGTCAGATCCAATGGTCAATATGTGACACAGGGAAAGGACCCATAAGTATATTACAACTCCATGGAGCCCCCACCATGATACAACTAAGACTTGAGTAGAAGATCCAAGAGGAGTCACAGTCCCTGAAATCTAAATGCTGGTCCAGACAAGGGAAATAGGAAAGCCCACCCAAGTGACTCTAAAACTTAATGTCTGCAGTGCCATGCAAAAGTGCTGCAGTGGAAGGACCTGGCAAAGCATCTATAGGACAGATCAGAAATATCTCTGTGCTTTAGATTTCTTAGAGAAGTCATGTAAGGTCAAACATGAAAAGTAAAAATGTATGATAGAAAGCACCTGTGACAGTGAGGATTACAGTAAAAGAAATATTGTGCTGAAGAAAAGAGTAGGGGAGGCAGATTGCTTTGTGATTTAGCATAACCCCTAGAGCTAGTCTTGCAAATTGATAACTAAGTAGAAGTCATAGAAGGCATATGGCCCATGTCTAGGTTTATACTTGGAATGGTTATAGCCCTCTAAACTTATTTTCAATCCTTAGAGAATTTAAAACCCTACTAGGAGGAGTACTAGCCATCACCAGACTTTGGTTAATTATTCCCTTTCTCCTCCTCCTACTAGTCAAGGCCACATGTTGGATGGTTGAGACAGTCGGCAAAAAGAAATAAAACCTGCAACACATGTGTCCTATATGGAACACTACCAACTCCTACAGGAGAAGGTTGATAGTGAGACACCAAATTAAAACATATATATGAAGTCATAAATGTGGGAATGAGAGAGAACACCCCAAAAAAGTGAGGTCTAAGAGAACAGAGGTCTTCTCAAAGAGGCCCCAAGAACACACCTGCAAGTTGACTCAACTCTTAGGTATTTGTAGAAACTTAAGTTCCTGGGATCTGGAAACTAACACTTGCTTCTGCTTCTCTAAAAGCCCACAGTTCTGTAGAAACCTGAGCCTGCTTCCCCACCTTGATTCAAACTGACCAATGAGAAAGGTACCTGTGGGCCAGAACATTAGACTGGGGGTAAAGGAGAAGAATGATCCAGTGGAGGGAAAAGCCCTTCTAGACTCTAGTCTCGCTCAGTTTCTGGCTCATCTTGAACCAGTGAGCTCAGGCAATCACCTGCCTCAACCTCCCAGAGTATGCCCTTCCTCTTTTAAACATGGTGTTTAAATGTTCTTTCCATTGGGCCTCATGTTCCTGTAACATTATTAAGTTAACGTTAGCCTTAGTTATAATAGATATGTGTTTGATAGGTATCATGAGAGTAAAAAATAAAAGGCTGCTGGTAAGGAAAGGTTGTTATACTGCTGAGTGGGTAAAATAAAATACCTCTATAAGCTGAAGCAGCAAAGGAGACCAAGGAATGAATGTCTAAACATATCACCAGATGACATTATACCTAAGTAAGATCTCTTAAAGAGCTGAGTTCTCATCCAAACACTTTTTCCACTTGGAATGAAGGTGTCCTTCTGCCCTCTAAATACGCACATACACAAACTGACACAAGAGGAGAGCTGAAAAGTAGCCTAAATTCTGCTCTCCATGTTGGTGTCTTGGCTCACTGCTGTGTCTTCTGGAAAACAAAGCAGTTTGCCAGTGAAGATCTGAAAGATGTGTCATTTTCTCTAATTTCCACAGTACTTCTATGGTCTAGCTCTGATTCTGAAAAACAGAGATTGCTATAAAGGCCCCCAGGAATCACTTGGACAAACAGGGATATGTTGGGAAAGCAGAAATTGTGTACTAATCATTTAGAAGGTTGAGTTATTGTGATATATGTTTTGTGGACAAGGACTGATACAATACAACCCACAAAGCAAAAGTTATCAAAGAAGATTAGCACATACACGAAAAAGTTTGGAAACACCTGCTCCTATTCTTTTCCCAACAATTAAGAAAGTTAAGATTTCCCTTTGGTGGTTTCCTTCCTAACAATTATAAAGACAAAGCATGTCTTCTTTTGATAGTTGACATGAAAATTACAAGTTGGAATGGAGATGAGTTGACAGCATTGCCTCCTTGAGAGAATATCTTGGAGGCCTCATTCCTTCCACAAAGACTCACTCCAAAGACTCAGTGGGGAGGGTGTCTTATTTTCAGCATCAACAATAACAGCTCAAGACTCAAATAAGTGGTGAGAATAGGCAAGATTTTCTTAATGAAGTGGTAGAATAATGTTATTCTTTTGTTTTCTATCTCTGTTCATAGTAACTAAATACAGATGTTTCCAATGAAGTAAACAATGTCAGAAATCTTATAAGGTTATAAATTTATAAAATTTTAAAAGGTTATAAATTTATAAAATTTTAAAAACTTTTCATGGGATGATATTTAAATTACAATTGAAATTTACCTTTTCTTATTCTACTAACTTTTTAGTTTAACTTACAGTATGTACTTAGGTGAAATTTAATAATCTATATCATAAGAAATCTGAGGTAGCCCAGATAGAGGTATCATAATTATATGTTATTTTAAACTTTCATCTATTTGTAATGTTTCAAACCATTTAAAATTGTGATGTCATAAAACATAATATTTGTAAACATTTCACATTAATTGGCTTTCAGTGAACGAGCAAAATTTTGTTTTATTCTCTTATGGTTACTGGCATACAGAATTTTTTAAATCAAGAAACTGGTTATCATGAAATTTTCTAACGTTATCTCCTTTTGTAATGTACCAAATTTTGGAAGAGTTAGTTACTAGATTATGTGTATGGGAAATGTAATGTGTAGCATAGATTTAAATACTTTATGTCAGTATTATTACTTGATGTTATATTCATTTAAGAACTTTATAAAATGCTCTATTTCACATGTTATTTGTGTAAAATCTTGAGTAATGAGAAATAATAATATGCAGCTTGGTGCCTGTAGCTCAACAACTAGGGCACCAAATACATACACCAGGGCTGGGAGGTTCAAACCTGGCCCTGGGCAGCCAAACAACAATGAGAACTGCAACAAAAAAATAGCCAGGCATTGTGGCAAGCGCCTGTAGTACAAGCTACTTGGAAGGTTGAGGCAAAAGAATCACTTCAGCCAAGAGTTTGAGGTTGCTGTGAGCTGTGACACCACTGAACTCTACCGAGGGTTGCATAATGAAACTCTGTCTCAAAAAATAATAATAATGATGATAACAATAACAATAATAATATGCAAAATTTGAACGACATACTTTTCTTTATTATAAAAATTGTCTAAATTTGCACTTCTGTATACCCTTCTAAAAGTTTAACATTGATAATTTGCACATTGACCCATATATTTTAAAATATGAAAAGTATATTTTAATTTTGTTGTTGAAATTTACAAGATTAATGTGGAAATTCAGTAGAGATTCTGTTTTCTCATGGCTATTTCTAAATATGGAAGAGAGAAAGTGAGGGTAAATTTAACAGAAAAAAGTAAAAGATAATAATCATTGCCCATTTATGAGTCATGAGGGCAAAAAATCCTCAAAAAATTTAAGTACACAACTCCTATGTATCTAAACAATAGCAAAAGAAATTAAAGCATTACTACATGCTTTAAATGCCTACATTTTGTGAATTTGAAAAGTATAATGTCAGGGATGATGTACTTTAACCACTCCTAATCAGTGCACATGAGGAAACAAAGGATATGTTTCTCCAATTATAATTTTAACTTGGAATCAGCCCTCCATATTCAATGTTTGACTGACACTCAGTAAGAGTGTTATTATCATTTTAACATGATGCACAGGGAAATGGTAAAAGATTTTGCAGCCCCTTAGAAAAAGTTATGTTATGCTTCATGGTGTCTTCTTGGTTGGGCTGTTTAGTTTTTGTTTATTTTATAAAAGTATTTTTACTTTTATTTATTTATTTATTTATTTTTGAGACAGAGTCTCTGCATGTTGCCATCAGAAAGTGCCATGGCATCAGCTCTCACAGCAACCTCTAACTCAGGCTTCAACGATTCTCTTGCCTCCCAAGTAGCTGGGACTACAGGTGCCCACCACAACACCTGGGTATTTTTTTGTTGTAATTGTCATTTTTGTTTAGCAGGCCAGGTTGGGTTCGAACCTGACTGCCTTGGTGTATATGGCCAGTGCTCTACCACTAAGCTATTTGCACCATATCTCACCTTATTTTATAAAGATATTTTCATAAAATTAATCTTGATGATGATGTGTGTTTATTCCATCTATTTGCCAACTGATTTCCTGAGGTTGTCAACCATTGCCACATAACCAAACACCTCTAATTGGCACCAGAAATTCTTATAATATGCTGTTATTAACAAATCAGAGGTCTTAAATTAATGTGAGAAAATATATGATGAAAATGATGCTTTTAATTGATGTAATAATAAAATAAAATACAACATGCTTTCTTTTAAATGGATTACATTAATAAATCTAAACATGGAAGAGGGCAAAGTTCACTATTCAAATGATATCATAAAATAACAGGACTTTAAAAAATTAAACATCACAAAGATAATAAAAAACTCTTACCAAACTTCTTTTTCCACAAATGACAAATTCATTCTATGCAAAACAGCTCTTGAAGGTTTGTAAATGACTCCCTCCTTCCATATATTCCTCACCTTCACTATAGACTTCTGACCTGAGCCCATGTACCTTATGATCAAGGTATTTTCCCTGATGTGTTTACTGGTTTTATTTTCCAAGCCATTATTCATGATTATGAATATACCGTAGGCTAATGATACTGAGAAGAGCCCAGGTGAAAGCTAGGATGAGAATGAGGCTGATCTGCATTATCTGTTCACCTGGAGGGCTCAGGAAATTCACCCTCAGCCCCTGTCCTCATAGTGAGAGCTAAGATGTACATTCTGATTTTTTAGTTTTTAATGTATCATATACAATCAAATTTTCCTATGTACTTTGACCAAATGAAAAGTGACCTGTATGTTTTCCTTTCCATTTCATTTCTCCTACTTTAGCACCATATTATTGCAAATCCAATGACTATTCCATGGTGGAGTTGCCAGTTTCATTATATAAAAATACAATACACACAGTTACGTATAAAATTTGGATTGAAAAAATGACTTTTGAAGTATTTTGGAAGCAGCTGTCAGTTGTTTAGTTTTAGACATTGGAATTAATTTCCAAATATATTATGAGTTCAATTATACTTTATTTATCTACCCTAGTTCATGGCAACCATGATCCTTTGTTGTCTAGGCATAGCACTGATGATGGCCTCAAGAAACTCACTGGGAAAATATGTCATTTCATATTCCAGAAGATCCAGTCTTTTCCAGTCTGTGATTATCATTTACAGGACATGCAGCATAAATTAGAAATCATAGATTGGACATCTTTTGAGGAAAAAAAATATTAAAATTCTTACCTATATTGTTTTAGCTAATAGTTTATTCTCTTTTGGTATATGATATATAACATAGGAAACGTATTGATAAAATTTTATAGACTTAGTAATAAATTCTTGTGCATATTGGCCCATATTCACGTATTCTTTTGCTGATACTGGAATGTGATCCTTAACATTGGGAGACTATTAATCATTTACTTTTCTATTATTTTGGTGCCACTGTGGTTCCCACTAGATAGCAAAACCCAACTGTTCTCATAGTGTGGATGTATGCCAATGAGAACTATTCAGTTCTTGTTTTCATAGTTAAGATAAGTGCATTTCTTTATTATATTAAGCTTTGGTAGAAAGAGTAATATTAACTATACAATGTTCATTCATAAAATCAAATTTACCAGTGATTTCAGCACAGCTTTGCCCCTAAGGCATTGCTTTCTGATTTTGAACCAGGAACATATTGTCAGCATTTGTGCATTGTCTTCCAAATCTTTATTTATAAAATAATACTGTGATAAATCAACTTAAAAATATGATCAGATACATTCTTGTCTCAGAAGATTCTGAGTAAATGTAACTTTCAATTTTTCTGTGTCATGAATCTAATTTGTTCTTAGTGCTGAATTAAATGAAAGTGAGAAAATAATAATGCCTGAAGCCAAGCTAAATAACATGAGATGGTGACTAAAAAATTGTTCTGAAAAAGCTTACAAGTTGTTCTGGTGTTGGAATATCCTGAGATGACTTTAGAGGGATTGACTTCATTTGCTGTTATTAATTATTATTGAAAATTGAATATTTCTCCAAGCCCCGTAGGCTATCCCTGTAGCCAGCAAAATCTCAAGAAATGGAATAACATGTAATTATTTTCATGCCACCTTATGGCTTTTGTAAAGTCATCACAACTAATTTTTAACCTCTTGGTACTCCAAAAGGAGGACTTTGGTATTTCTTTCCTAATATAAAGAGAATTCACATAAGGGATCTCTGGATTGAAACTAAACTGGAAGAGAACCAGAACCATTTTTAGGTGATATGGTTAATTAGATTGTTAATAAGCAGAATAATGGCCCCTCCCCCAAATATTAATATCCTTATTTCCAGATACTAGGAATATACCACTATTCATGGCAATACAAGGTTTCAGATGGGATCAAGATTGTTACCCTGGCTAATTATCATAAATTTTCACATGGGTCCAGGGTAATCACAGGGGTTCACAAACACAACAAAGTGATGAAAAACAGAATGTACCAAAGTAATGAGATGTGAGAAATACTCAAATGAATATTTCTTCAAATGTTTATTCAGTGATTTTTCCATGCTACTACAGATATTCATTCAATTTAAGTGTAAAATACTATTTATTTTATAAGACTGCCACTGTTTTATGTGCTATATATAAAATGAGAGAATGCAGAGCAATCAGGATGTGATTTCTAGAAAAGGATTACAGGACACCATACACGATCAATATACGTACCCCACACAGGCATCATCGTAAATGTGATGGTTTTGCGTATATGTTAAACGTCATAGAAAATAATGTAGAGGATCAATTGTCAAAATCAAAATGTATATGAGATGTAGTTAACAAATAGTAAATAGGTTAAATAAGGTAATTATGGTAATAGTTTCAGCTGTCAAGCTGAAGAATGAATATTGTTAATATGAGGTCTATTATTTTTTTTCCAGATATACAAAATATGTTTCTTCTATGCCATTAAGATGAACACACTTTCCACTTCTACTGTCATTCAAAAATGCCTTTTTGCCCAATCTGGCCTTGGATTGTTAGCCAACACCATTCTCCTTCTCTTTCGCATCTTTACTCTCTTTTCCGATCATAGGCCTAAGGCCACTGACCTGATCACCTGTCACTTGGCTTTCATACATATGGTGATGCTCCTCACTGTCGTGGATTTTTATTCTCCAGACCTATTTGAGTCACTGGCTTTCCTGAATGGCTTCAAATGTAAGGCACTTTTCTACCTGAACCGAGTGATGAGAGGCCTTTCCATCTGTACCACCTGCCTCCTGAGTGTGCTCCAAGCCATCACTATCAGCCCCAGCACCTCAGTGTTGCTGAGATTTAAACAGAAACTTAGAAATAACATTATCTGTATATTTTTATTTTTTTGGTCTCTCAATTTGTCTTTCAACACTCCCATCATCATCTATACTAAAGTTTATTCTAATGTGACTCAAACGAATCTACTCAATACCTATAAATACTGCTCATTTTCCCCCATGAACTCCATTGTCAAGGGACTGGTTTTCACTTTTGCAGCATCCCGAGACCTCTCCTTTGTAGGACTCATGATGCTTTCAAGTGCATACATGGTGATCCTCTTGTTCAGGCATCAGACTCAATCCCAGTACCTTCACAGCACCAGCCTTTTCCCAAGATCCTCCCCAGAGAAAAGGGCCACCCTGACCATCCTGCTGCTGGTGAGTTTCTTCGTGGGCATGTACTGGGTGGACTTTTGTATATCATCCTCTTCAATCCTGTTTAGGACAAATGACCTAATTTTTATAAATATTGCAAAGTTTGTGCCCAGTATTTATGCCCTTATATTTCCATTGGTTCAAATCAGTTCTGATAAAAGGACAATTAATATTCTGCAAAGTTTAAAAAAGAAGTGCCAGCAAGTTTTAACAGGTTAGTGACAGAATAGTCTTTTTTTGAAAAATATATATTTTTCATTGATTAAATTATTCAGAAGCATACAGTTTAAAATTGAATTGAAATACAAAGTAGTAATTATGCCTTCATTATATTAAAATTTAACAACCTACATCAGCATATATCTACTGAATTTTTTGTTGTTGTTGTCGGAGATTCATCGAGGTTACAATAAACTAGATTACACTGACTGCATTTGTTAGGTAAATTTCCTCTTACAATTGTGTCTTGCCCCCTAAAGGTATGTCACACACTGAGACCCCCACCCTCCTTGCTCCTTCCCTCTCTCTGCTCTTCTTTTCCCTCACCCCTCTTCTTCCTTCTCTCTCTCTCTGCTCTCCCCTTCCCCCACCCTCCACTATGTACTAGGTCATTAATTATCTTCATATCAAAATTGAATACATAGGATTCATGCTTCTCCATTCTTGTGATGCTTTACTAAGAATAAAGTGTTCCACATCCATCCAGTTTAATACAAAGTATGTCATCGCTCTATCTCTTTTAATGGCTGAATAGTATTCCATGGTATACATAACTACAGCTTGTTAATCCATTCCTGGGTCGGTGGGCATTTAGACTGTTTCCACATTTTGGCAGTTGTAAATTGAGCTGCAATAAACAGTCTATTGCAAGTGTCCTTATGATAAAAGGACTTTCTTCCTTCTGGGTAGATGCCCAGTAATAGGATTGCAGGATCAATGGGAGGTCTAGCTTGAGTTCTTTAAGGACTCTCCATACTTCCTTCCAAAAAGGTTGTATTAGTTTGCAGTCCCATTGGCAGTGTAAAAGTATTCCCTTCTTTCCACATCCATACCAGCATCTGCAGTTTTGAGATTTTTGTGATATGGGCCATTCTCACTGGGGTTAGATGATTTCTCATGGTGGTTTTGATTTGCATTTCTCTAATAATTAGGGATGACAAGAACTTTTTCATATGTGTGCTAGCTATTCATCTGTCTTACTTAGAGAAGGTTCTATTTATCCATCTTGCCCATTGATATATGGGATTGTTGACTTTTTCATGTGGATTAATTTGAGTTCTCTATAGATCCTAGCTATCAAGCTTTTGTCTGATTCAAAATGTGCAAATATCCTTTCCCATTGTATAGGTTGTCTACTTGCTTTGGTTGTTGTCTACTTAGCTATACAGAAGCTTTTCAATTAAGTCTCAATTGTTTGTTTTTGTTGTGGTTGCAATTGCCACAGAAGTCTTCTTCATGAAGTCTTTCCCCAGTTCAATATCTTCCAGTGTTTTTTCTATGCTTTCTTTGAGTTTTTTTTTTTATCATTTTTTGCCTTAAATTTAAGTCCTTTATCCATATTAAATTAATTTTTGTGAGTGGAGAAAGGTGTGCATCCAGTTTCAGTCTTTTACATGGGGATATCCAGTTCTCCCAGCACCAATTATTGAATAGGGAGTCTTTCCCTCAGTGTATGTTCTTGTTTGGTTTATTGATGATTAGGTGGTTGTAAGATGTTAGTTTCATTTCCTGGATTCCACATGTCTATGTCTCTATTTTTGTGACAGTACCAGGCTGTCTTGATGACTAAGGCCTTGTAGTACAGCCTAAAATCTGGTATGCTGATGTCCCTGGCTTTGTTTTTATTAATAAGAACTGCCTTAACTATACAAATTTTTTCTGGTTCCATACAAAATGAAGAATTGTTTCTTGTATGGCTTGAAAGTATAATGGTGGTATTTTAATAGGGATGGCATTGAACTGGTAGATTGCTTTGGGAGGTATAGATGTTTTAACCATGTTGATTCTTCCAAGCCAAGATCATGGTATGTTCCTCCATTTATTGATATCCTCTGATACTTCTTTTCTTATAGTTTCATAATTTTCTTTATAGAGGAAAAGTAAGTATCCTTCTTTCTTTTTCTTCACCTCTTTTTTGAGGTATATTCCTAGGTACCATGTTTCCCCCAAAATAAGACCTACCCAAAAAATAAGCCCTAGCAGGATTTCTACATATTTGTTAAATATAAGCCCTACCTTGATAATAAGACCTAGTGATGAGTGTGACTATGCATGCCACACCATGCATTTCCATGCAGAGTGGTAAGGAAGACTGAAATACCTTTTATCTGCCACAGCTCTTTTCTCTGAGCTGTTTGCACTTGCGCGAGTGTGTGTGTGCATGGGTAGTAACTGCCATCACAGGCATCCTATTGCGCATGTGTGAATGGCTAGGGGCAAGGAGTTCACGCATCACTAGCACCAGCCCCACCAACAAGGTTGGCTCCCCTTGTCAGGTTCTAAAAGAAGATGACTTAACTATATTTGAATAAATGTAGATTGTTGTATTATACTTAATAAAATAAGACATCCCCTGAAAATAAGCCCCAGTGTGTCTTCTTGAGAAAAAATAAATATAAAACAGTGTCTTATTTTCAGGGAAACATGGTATTTCATTTTTTCTGAAGTTATGGTGAAAGGAGTTGTGTCCTTACCCTCTCATTTTGGCTGTTATTTGTGTATACAAAGGCTACTGACTTGTGGAAATTGATTTTATATCCTGAGACATTACTGTATTTTTTGATGACTTGTAGGAGTCTGGTGTTGAGTCTTTGGGGTTCTCTATGTATAAGATCATATCATCAGCAAAGATGGAGAGTTTGACTTCTTCTGCTCCCATTTGGATGCCCTTTATTTCCTTGTCTTGCCTAATTGTATTGGCTAGAACTTCCAGCACTATGTTGAATAGCAGTGGTGATAGAGGACAACCTTGTCTTGTTCCAGATCTAAATGGAAAAGCTTTCAATTTTACTCCATTCAGTATAATATTAGCTATGGGTTTGTCATAGATAGCTTCAATCAGTTTAAGAAATGTGACACCTATGCCTATACTCTTTAGTGTTCTATTTAGAAAAGGATGCTCTATTTTGTCAAATGCTTTTTCTGCATCTATTGAGAGGATCATATGGTCATTGTTTTTACTTCTGTTGATACAGTGAATAATGTTTATGGACTTGCATATGTTAAACCAGCTTTGTATCCCTGGGATAAAACCTACTTGATCATGATGTATGATGTTTTTGATGATAAGCTTAATCTCTTGGCCAGGATTTTGTCAAAATTTTTGCATATATATTCATTAGTGAAATTGGTCTGAAGTTCTCCTATTTAGTTGGGTCTTTTCCTGCTTTTTGGTTTGAGAGTGACATTTGCTTTGTAGAATGGGTTGGGAAAGATTCCTTCCTCCTCAATTTTTTGGAATAATTTCTGCTGTAATAATTTCTTCTTTGAAGGTTTGATAGAATTCTGGTGAGAAGCCATCTGGACCAGTGCATGTTTTTGTTGGGAAAATTTTTATTGTTTTTTTAATTTCAGTGCTTTAAGTTGGTCTGTTCAGGAGACCTATTTCTTCCTGGCTAAGTCCAGGGAGAGTGTGTGATTCCAAATATTGATCCATTTCCTTCACATTGTCAAAGTTCTGGGTATAGATTTTCTGGTAGTATTCAGAGATAATCTCTCGTATCTCTGTGGCATCAGTTATTTCCCCTTCATTGACATTTATCAGAATATATCTACTTTTGAATTTGATAGTTCCTTCAGAGCAGTGTTTTTAAACCTTTTTTTTTTATCTCCTATCAGATTTGAATCAATAAACCTTTGCACACTTAAATAATGTTGATCAAAAATAAGAAGGAAAAAAGAATATACTTACTGTGCTTTAAGCTTCTTTAAAAAATAATGTATTAATAATCTTTAAAATTTTTCCACATACACTGGTTGAAAATCAGTGCTTTAATATACAGTGCTTTACTACATGTCTGGGTAGTATCAAGCATATGGCCCCAAGCACACAAGAATGAATGCTATTATACCACCGCTTGGTAATGAAACTATGGAAAAGAACACTACAGAAGGGGTATTAAGTTCTCATACTTCCCCTTTGTGATTGCGTGTCCACAATTGTGATGTCAGCTCAATACGCATCATGTGTGTGCCAAGCAGTGTGCCATGCATGCAGATACAGAGGTACATGAATCGATGTCTCTGTCCTTGAGCAGTTCAAGAAAAGCTACTTTGTAGACTGGAAATTTTCTGCACACATAATAATTGTAACAAGAAAGGAAGTTGGGGACAATGGGAACATATAGTGGGAGCTCACCTGGCCTTGTTGTAGATGGGGAAGTGGAACAGGAAAACAAGTTTATGTGCTGTGGGGCCAATGCTCAGGTGATGACAAGGGATAATGCCCCAGTGAAGGTTGTCATGATGGGAGGCACTGTAGATGGTGGTAAGGGTTGACACAAACACAAGGCAATGTTGTTCTAATGGTCTCTCCCCCACTAAATTTAAATTATTTGCTTCATCTTCATGAGAAAAATGCACTGATATTTAGGGACTAACACCATAAGAACTGGTTTTATCCCCATATTATCCTTGGAATATCAGCCAGAACCTTCCCCCTTTTCTTCTGTATCTTCACATTTTTTTCTTGGTCTCAGGCTTAGGACTTTGACCGAATGAGCAGGAACTCAGCCTTTATCCAAGAAAATAGGCTACATTCAGTCTCCAAGTTACAAAAGAAACTCAATGGTGAAAGTTCAATATTACCCATAAAAATTGGCCACATTAGAAGAAGTGACAAGAATTTTGGCATAAATATGAACAAGTAACTCTTAAACATATTTTTTTGAATGTTTCCATTGAATGATTCCAAAAGAGAGACTGGAAGTAATCCCAGCTAACTTCAAAATGCTTTTAGGATTTTAGAAATGTCATATACTGATTTTGCTATGACTAATATTTTCACTAAGATAGATTATATCAATGCACATTGAAAGATGCATTTTCATTGTTGGCCCACAGAACATAATTTAGATTTTTCAGTTTCAAATAAGACATTTACAAGGAGGGTTCTCCAGACTTTTATTTCTATAGAGCCACATTGTGCACTTGAACATTAACCATAGCACATTCCTCAATGAACTTGACTTTATTCAATGCTTCCACAATTCCTTTAGAAATATTCTTTATAGAGATATTCCTATTATTTAAAAGTGGTATCACAAATGCCACCTCTTCAAAGAAGCCATCACCAGAATTTCAAATGTTCCTAATTGCACTGTTAATTGTTACTCACTGCATATTTTAAAAAATAAACTATGATAATGACCCTGTTTTAGTTTATGATTTCTAAGTGACAATTTGTTATAAACTTAATGCTTTAAAACATCACTTATTCCACAAACACAAAGGTCAGAAACCCACGTAGCATTGGTTATAATCTCTAGTCAGGGTCCCAAAAATCCAAAGTAAAGATATGAGCTGGAGGAAGTTCTTATCTGAAAAGTATGCCAAAGAATCATTTCCAAAATTTTCAGGTTGTTTGCAGAATTCTGATCCTTGAGGATATAGGGCAGAGGTCAGTTTCATTACTGACTGTCACTTAGAGGGCATTCTGCACTCTCAGAATTGTCTGTTTGGTGCTTGCACATGGCCCCCTACATCTTCAAAGCCAGCAATGAACATGCCAAACCTTTCTCATAATTTTTACTTCTCTACTTTTCCCTCTTACTACCAACCAGGTAAAACTTGTTTTAAAAGTCTCTTGTGATTAAGTTAAGTCTGATTTTTAGTCTTCTTAGAGAGAACAATTGTCAGCCTAGAGTTTGTATCCTTCAAAATAAAGTTTCATACACTTAGAAAAAATAAAGCCTATTCCAGACAAGCTAACATTGAGGGAATTTTTGAAGAGCAAATCTACCCATTATGAAATACTTAACTCTGCATTCATTACACATGAATTAGGACAATGGTTAGCCTCCACCACCAAACTACCCAAAACCTAAAGCCCAGAGCTGTAACTAAGCAATAATACAAGACGTAAAACACAGAAACAATACATTAATAAACAAGATAAACAAAACACCATCCCACATGTTCATCAGTCAATATAAATTGCTTGAATTTATCACTCAAGATACATAGGATGAATGCATACATTGAAAACTTACAAGTCTGGGTGGTGCCTGGGGCTCAAAAGGGTAGGGTGCTGGTCCCATATGCCAGAGGAGTGGTGGGTTCAAACCCAGCCCTGGCCAAAAATGGCAAAAAACCCCCAAACAAACGAAAACATACAAGTCAAATATCTTCTCTACTCAGAAAACACATCTAATCCACAAGAACGTTTACAGACTTAAGGTTGGAGGAAGGCAAAAGCCATTCCATGCAAATGGAAACCAAAACAGGCACTGAATTTTTGTATCAGATAAAATTGACTTTACATCAATAGTAAAGAAAGACAAAGATGGTCGTTATATAATGATAAAGGGAGTGCTTCAAGAAGAAGACATAATGATCCTAAATATTTATGTATCTAACACAGGTGGATGAAGATTCATAAAGAATTCCTACTAGGTCTAAGAAAAGAGATAAACAGCAACATTGTCATTGACAATGTCATTGTCCTTCACCCAACTAATAGAACTCGATAGCTCATTCAACCAAAAAATGCACAAAGAAAGCCAGGCACAGTGGTTCACACCTGTCATTCTAGCACTGTGGAAGGTCATAACATGGAGATCACTTGAGCTCAGGAATTCAAGAGGACCCTGAGCAAGAGCAAGACCCCAATGTTAAAAAAAAAAAAAAGCCAGCATTATGCTGGTATGTAGGCACCTATAATCCCAGCTACTTGGGAGGCTGAGGCAAGAGGATCCAATCTTTTGAGCCCAAGAGTTTCAGGTTGCTGTGAGCTCTGGCATGATGGCACTTTACTAAGGGCAACAAAGTGAGATTTTTTTTCAAAAAAAAAAAAAAAAAGAAAGAGAAAGAAAAAAAAAACATAGAATAAAGAAATATTAGACTTAAGTGGGACTGTAGAACAACTGGGTCTCACAGACATTTATAGAACATTTTACCCCCAAACCACTAAATAGACATTGCACTAATCTCCATGACTGATCACATTTTAGATCACAAATATGGCTCTGAAAATTAAACAATACTTTTGAAATAATACCGTGTATTTTCTCAGACCACAGTGAAATAAAAGTAGAAATCAATTCCACGAGAAGCACCTAATTCAACACAATGTCATGGAAATTAAACAACCTACTGCTGAAGAATTATTAGATTGATGATGAAATTAAGATGGAAATTTAAAAACATCCTGAACTGATTAACACATAGGACACAAACTTTCAAAATCTAATGGGATACAGCAATAGCAGTACTTAAGGGAAATTTCGTATCCATAAACGCCTACAACTAAAAGACAGATCACAAGTTAACAATCTAATGACACTTCTGAAGGAATTAAATAAGGAAGAGTAGGCCAGGTATGGTTGCTCATGCCTATAATCCTAGCACTGTGGTAGGCCAAGGCTGGTCAATCACCTGAACTCAGGTGTTCCACACCAGCCTAAGCAAGAGCTGGACTCCATCGCTAAAAATAGCCGGATGTTATGGCAGGCACCTATAGTCCCTTGGGATGCTGAGGCAAGAAGATGGCTTATGCCCAAGAGTGTGAAGTTGCTGTAAGCTATGATGTCACAGAACTCTATACAGGGTGACAAAGTGAGACTTTGTCTCAAAAAATATATGTAGGGCAGTGCCTGTGGCCCAAAGGGGTAAGGCGCTGGCCCCACATGCCAGAGGTGGCAGGTTCAAACCTAGCCCCGGCCAAAAAATGTGTATATATATATATATTTTTTTTTTTTTTTTTTGCAGTTTTTGGCTGGGGCTGGGATTGAATCCGCCACCTCCGGCATATGGGGTCAGTGCCCTACTCCTTTGAGCCACAGGCACTGCCCATATATATATGTATATGTATATCCATCCACTACCTGGCAGAGATGGGAGGAGCCCCAGGCCATTACCTCTTCCCTCCTTCCTGCGGTAGACCAACTGCATCATCCAGCTGTTCCAACAATCATTTAAAACATGGTGGATTACTAGGAAATTCTAGGTGTGCAGAAACATGATTCTGTCAAAGATATTAAAAAGGCTTACTGAAAACTAGCACTGAAGTGTTGCCCAGATAAAACCCCCGAGAATAAAGAAGCAGAGAAAAAATTCAAACAAGTAGCTGAGGTATATGAGGTGTTGTCAGATCCTAAAAAGCAGGACATCTATGACAAATATGGCAAAGAAAGATTAATAGTGGAGGAGATGGAAGTCATTTCGACAATCCACTTTAGTTTGGCTTCGCACTCCACAACCCAGAGGATGTCTTCAGGGAATTTTTTGGTGGAAGAGACCCATTTTCATTTGACTTCTTTGAAGACCAATTTGAGGACTTCATTGAGAATTGGAGGGGTCACCAAGCAAGCAGAAACTAAGGAACAGGGTCATTTTTCACTGCCTTCAATGGATTTCCACGTATTGTAAGTGGATTTTCTTCTTTTAATACAGGACTTTCTTCATTCAAGTAGCTAGATGGGGGGAGGAGAGCACTCAATTCATTCTCTTCCACATGATTTGGTGGTAGTGGGATTGGCAACTTCAAGTTTATATCAACTTCTACCAAAATAGTTAATGGCAGAAAGATCACTATAAAGGGAATCGTGGAGCATGGTCAAGAAAGAGTGGAAGTTGAGGAAGACGGACAGCTCAAGTCCCTGACAATAAATGGTGTGGCAGAGGAGAACGCCCTGGCGGAGTAACGCATGCAGAGAGTCCAGCGCGCCCTGCAGGCCCAGTCCACCAGCTCCTGCTCGCTGAAGCCGCAGCTATCTGCCTCAGTGCGAATCGTGCCCCTCTATGCCTCTGAGGAGCGAGCAGGAGCGCCCGCGAGCCCCTGGGTCCTGGTTGACCACCATACCCACAGCAGGGATCAAGGAAGGTGGCAAGAGGGAGTAACCGAAGCAGAAAGAGGAGTCAAAGAAGTCGACTAAGGACAACCACTGACTGTACTGACCAGGCACTCACACGCGGCACTCGCCCGGCGTTGGCTGTGCACAAGGTAGGTAGTAGCATTTACAAGGCCACACTCTTTAATCAGGATTAATAGGATTTTGAACATTTGTTACACACTGCTCAGGGCGTGCCTTCAGGAGACGGAGTTGATGAGATGGGCAGCTTGGGGATGGCAGCTCGAGAGGCAGCCTCCACTTCCTTACCAGGTTTGCTGAGCACTAATACCCGCTGCCTTTTCCTCCTGAGCTGTCACCAGCAGCCTGCCAATGACAGGTTTAGCTTTAGAAGTACAGTAAGGGCCTGGCAGGTATCAGAGCCATTTGTGTGCTGACTTCTTTCTTGCTGGCTGGGGTGTTTGTGCTGGGAATGTGCTTAGGGCTGTGCGGATGATGTTGAGCCCTCAGGGCGCTTCCAGTCTCCACAGAGCAAGCTGCCAGGAATTGCTTCAGACCCAAAATAATTTCTTATATTTATTGTTTTAGTTTTAATCCTCTCCAGGTAACACAAATTGAACTTCAGATATTGTTTAGTTTTTCCTAAATTTCATCCTTTTTTCTTGAACTCACATTTTTCTTCTTAGCACAAAAATTTTTGCTCAGCAAAATCATGTAGCTTCTGTAGGTGAGGGTAAAACTAGGGATCCTCAGGCTACTGCTCACACAACATGTGAAAGTAATCCTACATTGAGCAAGAAGGCTGAACTAATATTTCAGCTTGCAAATGTTGCCTCCTTAAAAATAATTACTTTTTTCTAGTTAGATTCTGCCCTGCTTCCGGGATTATCCCATTTGCAGGACTTGAGGCTTCCCTTTCCTGCCCCTGGGAGAGCTGGTGGGCTCTCACTGCCTTCACCTCTTCCTTGCACGCTCCCCGTGATGACCTTTTTCTTCCTTTTTACCTGAGGATCCATTGTTCACGTTGCTTTTCCTTTGTCCTCTTGGAAGGGACTGAAAAATGCCAGCAGTTTTAATCTAGACAGTCCATATAACCATGCCACAGCCATTGTACTTCCAGAAATTCACCTGGAGAAGTATAGAGAGAATCAGATTATATGGTGAATGCTTAAATTTTGTTTCTAATGCAGGAGATATCAAATAAGTGTCTTAAACTGTGGAGATACATAGTAATGTCAGAGCAATTTACATTGAGAAAATCTGTTGGGTATTAATATGTGACACATTGGATGGGGTAAGTCTGCCAGTGTGGAGACCAGGGAGCAAATATCTGTAGCCTCCAGGGGAGGGAAGGTTAGGCAATGATAGAATAGGAAAGAGAAGAAGGGTTGGAAATAAAATGGATCATAAAATCTTCGTAAAAGACTATAAATCATTGTCTCTAGCCCCCATTTTAACAAACATGCCTCTAAATATCATACTATATAGGAATTTTTCTCTAGTTCCAAATTAACTATACCCAAAATAAAACTCAATCCAAAGCAAGACACACTTTCATTTATTTATTTCTTTAATTTTCAGACAGAGTCTCACTCTTGTCACCCTGGGTAAAGTGCCATGGCATCATCATAGCTCACAGCAACATCAAATTCCTGGGCTTGAACTATCCTCTTGCCTCAGTTTTTCTATTTTTTTTTTTTTTTAATGTAGATGTGGTCTCACTCTTGCTCAAACTGGTCTCAATCTTCTGAGCTCAAGCAATCTACTGACCTCAGCCTACTAGAGTGCTAGGATTACAGGCGTGAGTTACTGTGCCAGACCAAGAGTCACTTTTATGTCTTCCTAATATACATCACTACCCCTTGAAATCTTCTGACATTCCAGACTTCAAAGCTTGAGATAATGAAATGTCTTTATCATTTGTTCTATTGTTTTTATTTTAATTTAACATTTTAAAACATCCATTTTGCCATAAGCATATCAAGCTTTTGGATACTGAGTATCGATTGAGTGAAGATTATATATTTTTCTGCATGTTAATCTTTGGCGTTTATTTTTATTCCATTAAAAAAATTCTAAGTGGGTAGTAGATTGCATTCTGTGGAATTCAATTACACAAGATGCAAAGAGCATGGAGGCACCCAGACAGGCCTGACTAGGCCTATGACTTAGTCAAGTTATCAAGTGACTTAGATAGTCAAGTCATCAAGTGGGAGGGATTAAGCTCTTTGAACTTTTAATATGTAGTTACATTAGGAAACCTGGTTTACTTCCACTGCAGGGATAAAACTAGTTTCTCCTTCCCCCTTCCTAAATACACCATCACCTATCTGGTCTGTTAGCAAGCCCTTACCATTTACCTAGCCTGTCTCACTTTCCAGTCTTCCTGGTAACTTAGGGTTCTTTCAGTCTAATCTTTTGGTATTTTTACATTTTGCATATAAACCTTTGATAGAAATCAATAAAAGTCTTCTGAGGAGGCTAGAGAGGGGCTGTATTTTCTTACTTTACTCAGCCTGAGTTAATATAAGAATTCTCCAGGTATTCTTGGCCTTTATGAGTTTTAAGCTCACGTATTTTCTGCTTAGTTTTTCTCAGTCAGCTTTCAAACCAGGTCTGGGTTCATGAACAAAGATCACTGGCACCCTACTACATCTAAGCAAAAAGATAAACAGTAGAATCATAATTGCCAGGGATTTGAACAATCCACTGATAAACTAGACAGATCATGAAAGCAGAAAATTAGCAAAAAATGTTGGACTTCAATAGGACTCTAGAACAAATAGGGTTAATGGACATTAACAAGATTTTCCCTAAGTTTTACAGAATATTCATTTTTCTCATCAGTACATGGAACATTCACCAAGAATGTAGAAAAAAATAATTCTATGCTATTTAGGGACCAGAAAAGGGGCCTAATAGTCAAAGCAATCTTATGCAAAAAGAAGAAATCTGGAAGCATCACATTACCAAGACCATGCCACAAAGCTATTGTAACAAAAACAGCATGGTAATGGCACTAGAAGTAGAGATATAGACCAATGAAACAGAGAACCCACATACAAAACCATCTGTATATAGACAACTGATCTTTGACAAAGCAGAGAACATGTACTGAGGAAAATAAGTCCTAGTCAATAAATGGTGCTGGAAAATTAGACAGCCTTATGCAGAAAAATGAAAGAAGATCTACATCTCTCACCACTTACACAAATTAATACAAGATGATAAAGTACTTAAGTGTAAGTCATAAAACCATAAGAATTCTAAAAGAAATGTAAGAAAAGTTCTTCTAGATATCGCTTAGGGAAATAATTTATGACTAATACCCCAGTGGCAATTACAGCAACAACAGAAATAAATAAATGGTATTTGGTTAAATGGGAAAGCTATTGTTCAGCTACCAAAATAATCAACAGAGCAAACAACCTATGGAACTAGAGAAAGTATTTGCAAGCTATACATCTGATAAAGGGCTAATTACCAGAGTGTAGAAAGAATTCAAACACATCAGTGAGGAAAGAAATAAACCCATTGAAAAGTGGACAAAATATATGAATAGAAGTTTATCAGAAGGAGATAGACAAATGAGCAATAAACATAAAAAATATTCAATATCACTAACCAGCAGAGAAATGCAATTTAGAACTGGAGTGAAATGTCACCTTACCCGGGTTACTGTGGCTTCTATTGAGTAACAACAACTTCCACAAAAAAACAGTATGGAAATTTCTCAAGGAACTAAAAGTAGACCTACCATCTGATCCAGCAATCCCACTACTGAGTTTTGGGGGTCATGGTGAAAACCACCCTTTCCCCTTTATTTGGTTTGCTGAAAGATCAACTCATAATTATGGCAGATTAATAAAAGAAAAGTTTCTTTCCAAATACCATGTGCATGGGGGGAACCACAAGTATGTTCACCTAAAAGTCTCAGTGATAGTTAGTGGCTTTTAAAGATACCTTTCAGAAGGGAGGGAGGAGAGAAAGTGGAAAGTATACAAGTAGCAAATAGTTGCTAGAGGTGATGGGTAGAAGAAGGAAAACAGATTGCTTTATAAATTAAACTAAGAGACAAGTATTGTGCTTCAAATGACCTTAGGGCTAGGTCTATTAGCATGTGATAAGGATGCCAGCAACCTTTTCTGATTCTAAATCAGGTTGCTCAGGTTTTATAGAAAGGCCAGTTTTTTTGAATAAAAATGGTCTTTAATTTAAAATATTCTTTATTCATGTTTTGGGGTGAAATTTCATTAGGTCCTTCATTCACCCATTTGGAACTTCCCTAAAGTTTCACACATTAAGAGCTGAGATGGTGGCTCCACACATGTATCTTAAATGGATAAGGCACCAGCCACATACACCAGAGCTGGTGGGTTTGAAT
>NW_003852699.1:460489-466114 GCF_000181295.1 Otolemur garnettii
GACAGCTTGAGGCTCTGTCTCAAAAATAAAGAGAGAGAAAAAAAAAAAAAAAAGAGCTGAGTTGGCAAATGTAGAGAGAGAGAGAGAGGAGAGAGCAGGTTATTAATTTCAATTAAAAATGACAGATTGAAGGACATTTTGCCACACCCCATTAAACTAGTCTCTCATTTGGGGGATTAGGTTAGTAAGATTATCTTAGTAATGTGAGTAAACAGATTACTTTTTTTTTTCCCTTCCCAAAGTACAAAGTCTAAAGTCCAATTAAGACAAGTCTCTCAGGGAATTTTCTTAGGCTTCAGGCATGTGTTGAACAGACAGCTCCCAGTATGTTGCTGAAGCAGGGCATGTTGATCACTTCAAGTTACCTTGTAGGAGTTGGCTAGATCTGTTTTTGCTTCTCACAGCTCTCTATAGCTTGCTGTGATGGATCTCTTTCATCTTTGCTCCTATGGGTGTGGTCTGGATGATGATGTAGGGTTCCCTTTACCTTGGTTCAATTCCAATATTGGACTAGTTTTGATATTTGATCTAGATTTTATTCTTTGGAGAGAATAGGTGTACAGACATAAATGACTAAACTGAACATAGATAATTACTCAAGTGGAGATCTTCTTTGCTCCTTTTCTCAGGGCTTGTTCCATTCATTCTCTCCCAGTTCTTTTTAGGAGTCTCTATTAAATTGTAGAGGATTGGTAAAGGCCTGTTACACATTATTTCATAATTTTCTTCTAATTTTTAGAAGGCATGCATTTATTATTGAACAAGACCAGTGGTAAGGCCTATACCAAATTACTTTAGACTAGAAGTGTTGCAGGAAGGTAAGGCCCAACAGAGAGAAAGAGCACCCAAACACCATGTTTATAAGAGGAAGGACTTTATTTACCAGTCAAGAGTTTACAGCATAGAAGAATTCCAAATGGCCATGCTCCCTGACTGGCTTGGTCTTTCACTTTTTATCTCCAGTCAAAAGATCCACCCCAGAGGTGCCCTTCTCATTGGCCAGTTTGAATCAAGTGGGAGATGCTATTCCAGCCCCTATAGAATAGGGGCTGTACAGAACTACAGGATTTCACAGAACTTGGAAATTTCCAAGTTCTAGGAAGTTAAGTTTACAAATTTCCAAGAGCTGAGTCACCATGAAGCGGACTCTGCAGGTGTATCCTTGTGGTCCCCTTAAGGAGACCTATTCTTCTAGACCTCACCTTTCTCAGGTATCTTCTCTCATTCCCCCCTTTTGACACTCTAATATATTTTAATTTGGGATCTCAATATCAGCTAGTTTCTGCATGTACCAGTATTAATTACTTTTTAGCACTGAGGTTTTAGGGACTGTGACTGTTCTTGGGTTCTCTAATCAGGCCTTAATAGTACCCTGATGATGGGATAATATATATATAAGTTTTTACTTTTCCCTGTGACCTTTCCCCTCCCCTTTTCCTAAGTCCAAAGTCCAATTAGGACAAGTCCCTCAAGAAGTTTCCTTAGGCTTCAGCCATGCATTGACCAGCCAGCTCCCAGTATGTGGGTGGAGCAGGGCATGTTGATCGTCTTAAAAGTTACCTTTACTTCCCAAGGGACAGTAAAGCTCTATTTAGCCAGCTGTGATGACTCCAAGTGAGGATTCCTTTCATTTTGCTGCTGTGTATGTGGTCAGGATGATGGTATATAGTCCTTTCTACCTTGGTTTCCGGGGGACCAAGTTCTTATTCTGGACCTAGACTTGGTCTCTTTGATTCTCCAGAGAGAAAGGATGTACAGACACAAAAGACTAAACAGAACATGATTAATTACTGCAGTGGAGATATTCTTTGCTACTCTTTCTAGGGTTTTTGTCTATTCAGTTCAGTCTTTCCCAGTTCTTTTAGGAGTTCCTTCTAAATTACAGAGGACTGACAGAGTCCTCTTTGAACAACACCAGTGGCAAGGGCTGTATCCAATTAAGCCTTATTTCCTGGCAGAGTTTACCAATTTCTATTCTTATGGTCCTGTTCATTCACTTTACCGAGTCGAAGCTTTGAGGCCTATAAGTTATTCAAAGCTTTAGCTTATTATTTGCACTGGTTCTGTTATGAAGCCTAGCCCATTGTCAAATTTAAACCAAAGTGGCAATCTAAACCATGGAACGATTTCTCTGGGCAGGAGTCCTTTTTATTCTGGTGGGGAAAGGTGTTACCTATCCCAAGTCTGATAGACCATCTCCAGCAAGCTCTTGTTTCCTCTAAATCTGGGCATTTCAGTAAAGTCTACCTAGAAGTCCTTGAAGGGCAATGCTCCATATGAATGGATTCCTGGAGATACCATCAGTCCTTGGCATGCAATGAACTGGCTGTAGGTGATACACTGTAGACTGACAGTTTTGACCAGGGCTGCTAGGTGGGAGATGTAGAGGTACCAGCCCAGCAACTTCATCAAACATTCCTGTCACCACAGTGGCTCCTAGAAGCTAGGGGACTGCTACTCATCCATCTGGCATCTTTATACAGTTTCCCTCCATTTCCTGGCTCTTCTCAGCTGACTTTTCCTTTTCTTCCCAAGAAGTAGATACATGAAAGCTCCAGAACCCATGAGATGAGGGGAGCCACTCATAACACCTGGTACAGTTTGGATGCAGTCCTTTTTGCCTCAGTACCACCCCTAGTGTTCCCTTTAGTGATGGTGAAAGCATCTCCTTGATGTCCACAACAGTGTATCACTGCCACCTTTCAGGGATTCCATACTGCCACCAGCAACTGAAGTATCTCCTGCTGACACTTAATGTCATTTTCCCCAGATTAAATAGTCCCTTCTCCTTGTACAATGCCCCACTTTCTTGGAGAGTCAGAAAAGTATTCACATTTTCCCTTGACTTAGTTCTACAGCTCAAGTCAAGGCAATTAACTCAGGCTTCTGAGCCAATGTTGCTTGGGATAGGGGCTTAGCCTCTACAGTCTCTGTTAAGGTAACCACTGCATATGTAGCCTGATGCTCACTGTGCATCATAATGTAACTGCTTCAGTCTACATACAAGTCTCCAGTTTGCAACTGTCCAAGGCTGGTCATGCAAGTCATGTCTGCTAGAATGAACATTATCTATAACTTCTTCACAGTCACGCTCATTCTCTTTGCCACTGACTGGAAGGAGCGTGGCTTGTTTCAGGGTGTCCTTGAATTAGAGAGCCAAAAATGTCCTTTAGTGTACAGTAAAGTGACAACAGAGGTGGATACTTTCACTCTGAGATTCTGCCCTAGGGTCAGCTTATCAGCTTCTTGCACAAGAAGAACAATAGTGGCTATAGCCTTCAAGCATGGTGGCCATCCTTTTGCCACTCCATCTAATTGTTTAGAGAGGTAAGCTACAGGCCTTGGCCAGGACCCACCCAGCTGGGTTAAGAAAACTACAGACATCTTTCCTCTCTCTGAGATATACAGAGTGAAGGGCTTGGACAAGTCTGGTAGGTGCATTTATCAGCCTCATCTTTATCTTGGAGGAGGCATGTTCCTGTTCTCCTTCCCATTCTAAGGGCTCTCCTTCCTCTCCTTTAGTAGCCTCATACAAGGGCTTAATTAAGACAGAAAAATTGGGGATCCAAAGGCAACAAAAGTGGGCCTAAGAATTCCCCAACCAGCTTTTGGCTCATAGGGGTGGGGAAGCAATTAATGACCTGCCTCTGATAGATGCCTAGATCGAACTCCCCCTGCTAGATAGTAAATCCTAGATAACATACTTGCCACTGGCAAGTCTGGGCCCTTCATTTAAACACTTTATAGTCACATACCTCTAGATGTTATAAAAGACAGTCCGGGAGGAAGTGCCTGCCTATCTAGCTGTTGGATACCGGAAGAGAGCAGCCCTAGAGCGGTGGCATCCATGGGCCATCCAGGGGAGCCACTCATGTCCGCAAACAGAACGGTATGGGGGCGCGTGTGAAGCCACCTGCGAGCCTTCCCCGAGCAATTGGCAGCCTGTGGGGGCCAGGCCATGGCATATGGCAGGTGCGTGCAGGCCTCTATGGCCACAGGCAGCAGCCTGAGCAAGGACCTCTGTGCGCGGGAGTTCAAGGCCCTGCGGAGCTGCTTTGTCGCCGCGGCCAAGAAGACCCTGGATGGAGGCCGTTAGGAGGGGCTCTCAGCACTGCGCTCATACCCATCTGCTGCCCCTTGGTGCAGAGCAGCGCATGGCAGGGGCAGTCTGCGGGAATGTCAGTGCCCTAAAGCTCCTGGAGTTAACCCCTATGTTTCTTCTCAGTGGCTTGAGCCATAGGCAGAGCACAAATTTGTTTTCCTTAGTTTGTGTCTGAAGGGTCTGTGAGAATAGGTGTAATAGAACCAGCATAAAGCCTCTCTCCAGAAAAAAAAAAAAAAGAAGACAGTCCGTGCCTTGGGCTCAGCCCTCAAGGTAGGGTGCCCTAAAGGGAGGTCATCAACATATTGAAGCAGCACACATTCTAATTCCTCAGCTAGGAAATTCTGGAGGTCACGAGCTAGAACTTCTCCAAAAATCATGGGTGTTTGAACCCCTGTGGCAACCTGGTCCATGTGTACTGGATAGCAGTTTCCATGTCTGGTCTTTCCCACTGGAAAACAAACAGCCTCTGGCTTCCCAGAGCCAGCCTTACACTGAAAAATGCATCTTTCAAGTCCAGGCAAGTGGGCCACTTGGCTTCCGCTGGCAGCAGACTCAGCAGAGTATATGGATTAGGCACAGTAGGATGCAGTGTTTCAGTTACACCATTTACTGGGAAATTCTAATTTTAGGTTTCAATTTTTCCTGTGGTCTCTATATAGACACAGTAGATAACATTTAATACTGCACAAATTTTTCTAGGGTAGCCAACAGGTGACCTTTGTTGAGTCTTGCGGCTTCAGAGTATGTATAACTACTGTATATAATTCTATAATCTTTGACCAGTCTCTTAGTCCCATTTAACAGATCAATTTAGTGAAACAATTATTTCTCATTTTATGAGTTGATAGTACAGACAAGACTGGGGTTTAATACAGGTAGACCACAGCCTATCTCCTTTTTGAATCATTTTTCTCCCTCTATTTTCTCTCTTTACTAAAGACAAAGTACACCAGAACTAACTTAGTTGCCTGTAGGAGATGCCAACATCTGAGTAAGATGATCTGCAGCTGAGGTGTGGACCTAGGGCCATTCCTCCACCGGAGTTCCTTGTGGGAGGAGCCCGTGCCCTCAGCATGTAGTCATTGTTAATTTCTCCCCTCACCTGTGTTGTTCTGGCTCAATAAAAGGCTGGTGCAGAGGTTGCTCGGGGCTACCGGGAAAGTAAGGGCTAGCTTGCCTTCCACAAACTTGTACTTCTAATCCACTTCTTGCCTGGTTCCTTCCTGTGCTGACAGAGACCAGGGCCTCAGGAGCTTGATGGGTCGCGACAGTTGCCAAAATAAACTGTACCTTCAGTATACTGGCTCTGATTATTTGCATAAAGTGCAGTAAGAATAATTATTGGCATTCTAGGCTCTTCTTTCTTTTAAAATTGGCTTGGCTGGAACCTTTTATAAGGAATCTCAGTTTAGACTTGAAAGCCTTCCATGGGGAGCTGGAGAATGTTCTTCTGAGCAAAGTATCACAAGAATGGAGGGAAAAGTATCCAATGTACACACCCCTATTATGAAACTAATTTA
>NW_003852699.1:466337-483092 GCF_000181295.1 Otolemur garnettii
TGAAAACCCCACACTGTACCCCAGAAGTGCATTAATGTACATAGTTACCATTCAATAAAAAAAAAAAAAGAAAGCCTTCCATGAGCCCAGGTTTCATCTGTGCCATTGGATACCTGTATTCATTGGGTAAATTCCTCTTCTATGGAGGCCCCCAAGCACACTTCCATTCCCAAACCTGCCAGAAAGTGACCTTCATTACTTACCACAGATCAGGAAACATTACTGATGGATATCTGGCCAGTTTTTCCACAAGGATTTTTTTTTATTGGCCTTATAAAGTCAACCTGAATTTCTTCATACAGCTGGACATGACTGAAAATGCTATTTCTGTCAAAGCCTTGATAAAATAACCAGTGCCTTCATCATGTCCTATAGAAGAAAACAGATTCTTATTGAACTTATGCAAAAACTGTATTGTCAGAAATTAAGAATACTTACACATGGCTTTCAAATTCCAGAGAAATCAAGGAGAGAGAAGAAAAATACATGATTCTGCTCATAATTACATACATTGCTTGAAAAGCTACAAATAGCTCAAAAGACAGAATATGGTTTTCTTGACTTCTGGAAAACAGAACACAGAAAGAATAAAAAATATTTCAATCAAAAAGCCATAAAAAACTAACCCAGTCTCATGTAACTGATTTCTGTTCTGTTTGAAGTTAGGTTAACAATGCTCATAGACATTTTAACTTTCCAGAGAAAGTTTTAAAAGTCTGCTTTAGTCTAAAGGTACTCAATTTCCAAAGACATCAAGAATTTGAATTTGAGAGAATTCGTTAGCCTCTCTTAATATTTCTTTTCTTTTTTGAGACAAACTTTGGACTCAGTAAGTTACAAAATACACTTCCCTTTTTTTAGATAAATTCAAATTATTACTGATAATATATTTAGAGTTTTGATTTTGGAAGGTTTGTCAAATATCGAAGTCCTAAAACATTGGTTAAAATAAGATTACAAGCCAAAATATTTGAAAGGAAATAGTCAACTGGATTACATGTAAATTCTTTCACAAATTCTCTTTCATGAGTTTCATTTAACCTGCACAGAAAATCTACAAACATTCTAAACTTTCTTTAACTTTTGCCCTGCCTTTCACATTCTTAAACAACCATTGTTTCAGGAAAAATCACACAAGATTATTTCCTTACACAATGCCATTTTCCTTTCTGTCTGATTTCTCTTACTCTCAAAAACTCACTTCCCACAAAACAGGATCTCAGTTTACTATGAAGTTGCCCATTCACTCATCCAAATTGATAATTAGAAGGTTTCTACTGACAATTTAAACAACCAAATTATTACATTTTACAAATGAGAGACATTTTATGAGATATAACATTGATATAGGATTTTCCCACTCAGGACTGGACAGGGAACCCCGATTTTTCAGGCTCAGGTGAGTTCAGACATTGGACTCTCATCTCCAGGCACAAACATGTTGTAGGCCATGCCCTCTGAGCCCTAGCAAGGTTATGAATAAAGTGGCCACAAACATTTTGGATGGCTCCACCCAGACTAGGGAGTACACACCCTAATCCCTTCCCCAGAAAAAAACCACACCAAAGAACTAATGACATTGTCCAAGGTGAGGGGCTGCATTCATTCATTTGCTAGAACACCCATTCAGTTTGTAAAGTTAATTTTCCATCTACCAAGTCCTGGCCAAAATATCTCTCAGGGCCAATTATTTACCCCTAAACAAAGGACTCATGCAGGAAGCCTCTGAACTGGGCCTCCTCCCCCCTTCCAGAGGCTGCTCACCTTGGACACCTGTTGCTGATATGGGTACAACTCTGCCCAGCACTAGATTTTCAGTCTCCCCCAGATTTTCAAGGCCCATCCAGAGCTCATTGGACTTTCCCAAATGCAACACTTTCCAAGGCATAGCTCCTCTGCCAATAGCACTGGAACTCTACACTCCCTCTGCATGCCCCTTAGTCCCCCCAAATCCCATTTTATCACTAATCTGTGGCCCCCAGACTCAATTCTCAAATTCCTGAGACCAAAGACTCACTAAAGAAATTCCAGTAATAAAACTACAATAACATCCTTTCGAATGTCTTTTCATTTTCCCCCAAGACCCAAACAGCCAAGTGGCCACTGCCAAAGACACAAAGCAGAAAACCTGGAACTTCCAATTTATCTCAGAATAACCAGGGAGGAAAGTTCAAGTAGGGAAGAAAGGCACACTTGCACATTCATTTCACCCCATGAATAGGGGGAGGGGCAAAACCCCACCTATTTTTACCCATGTCAGTTATTCTCCAAGCACTGAAATACACAAAATTCCAACCCATTTCTTAACCTGGGCAGCCTCAATTTCCCATTCGAGCTGCCACTTAGCCATAGGAGGCAAACCAACACTCTCCTGGGCTCTGTGAACTCCACTATCAGAGTTCTCTCAGTCACACATCCCAGTGATCTAACACCCAAGGAGTTTATCAGGCTCCTTCTTCCACTAAAACTGTAGTGGGACACCCAGATCAATCATACCTTGCCTTTGATGTCCCCCTGTGTAGGTACCAGTTCTGCATGGCAGTTCTTCCAGGTGTTTAACTTCTTGAAGACCCACTGATGGGGTCCGTTCCAGGCAAGGCATCCACAAAGGGAGGCCAAACTGCCTCCCTATCATGCTTAGTGGTTCACGTCACCAAGACCAATCAGGGGACCCAACGTGGGTGTCCAGAGGATTGGCAGCACATACCAGGTGTGTGTTCTCTCCAAGGGTGATCTCTTTTCCTGGTTAGGGAATCAAAACTGTCGTAGGAAGAGGAGGCCCAAAGGAGATAAAGAGCACCCAAATACCATGTTTATAGGAGGAAAGGATTTATTTACCATCTGGGAGTTTATGGCATAGAAGAATTCCAAATGGCCATGATCCCCAACTAGCTTTGTCTTTTACCTTTTATCTCCAGTCAAAGAGTTCCACCCCACAGGTACCCTTCTCATTGACCAGTTTGAATCAAGTGGGAGATGCTATTCCAGCCCCTATAGAATAGGGGCTATACAGAACTACAGGATTTCACAGAACTTGTAAATTTCCAAGTTCCAGAAAGTTAAGTTTACAAATTTCCAAGAGCTGAGTCACCATGAAGAGGACCCTGCAGGTGTATTCTTGTGGTCTCCTTGAGAAGACTTGTTCTCCTAGACCTCATCCTTCTCAGTATCCTCTCTCAGAAGAATGTAGAAGTTTTAATTTTCTTTATTTCCTTTATCTTAAGTACATGTCTCATGCATACAGCCTCTATAATTAACCTTGGATTTTTACATAGTAACCTTTGATATACAGTGAGGCATGAATTTGTCAACTAATGTGATTGCTGCATATAGTATTTAAACTTTTGAGTTTTGTCCCAAAGTTAATTTATTAGTCTCGTGAACTAGCATGGCAGTATCTGCAAAGTGTCTTTCATCATTTCCTATAGAACAAAACAGATTCTTATTCAACTTATGAAAATGTCAGAAATTAAGAATACTTACAAATGGCTTTGAAATTCCAGAGAAATCAAGGAGAGGGAGAGAAAAAAATAAATGTTTCAAATTTTGCTCATAACTACATACATTGCTGAAAGTTATAAAAAGCTTAAAAGATAGAAAATGTTTTTCTTGACTTCTAGAAGACAGAACACAGAAAGAATCACCAATATTTCAAATAAAAAGCCATAACAAATCAGCTTGGTTCATGTAACAGATTTCTGTTCTATCTGAAGTTAGGTTAGCAATACTTATGAACATGTTAGCTTTCTAATTAAATCCCTAGAGGTTTCCTTTTAGTCTAATGGTATTTAATTTCCAAAGACATCAGAAATTTGAATTCAAGGGAACTGACCAGCTTTTCCTAATATTTCCCTGGAAAGACAAATTTGAACTCAGCCAGTTACTAAAAACACTTTTGGAGATGAATTAAAATTATTACTGACAAGATATACTAAGACAGACCAATATTTTATAATATTGAAACATACATCTAAACAATTTACACAAAATTAACCACCATTTCATATTTGAGAATATTTCCTATACATTTTTAACATACCAAATAAGCCTAATATGCCTTTCTCAGACTTTCAGTGGTCTTGATATTTCAAAAAGACCAAATTTAGAGTTTTTATTTTGGAAATTTTGTCAAATATCAAAGGCTTAAAACATTTGTTCAAACAAGTAATGTAAACGAGATTACAAGCCAAAAGATTCTAAAACAAATACATAGTCAACTGGATCACATGCAAATTCCTTCATAAATTTCATTTTATGAACCTTATTCAATCCTGTACAGACAATCCAAAAACATTCTTAACTTTCTGGATTGCCCTCCCTATCACTTTCTTAAATAACAATTCTGTTTGGTGACAAAATTTACCACACTAGATTCTTTTCTAATACAATGTCATCTTCTTTTCTGTCTAATTCTCTTACTCTCAAAAAACCACTTTTCACAAAATAGGCTCACAGTTTATGATGAAGTTAATAATTCGCTTGGCTAAACTGATAATTAGAAGGTTTTAAAAGCAAGATTTTTATTCTTTGACAAAGACTCAGTTTCTCAAACAATTTAAACAACCAAATTATTACGTTTGACAAATGAGAGACATTTTGTAGAATATAACATTGATACAGCTTTTTTTTTTTTTTTAACTCAGAGCTGGACAAGAAACCCCCACCCCTGTTTTTTTTTTTTTTTTTTTTGCATTAATAGGTTGTCTTCTTTAGGACACCCCCTCCCCCCCAGCACCATTATGAACAAAGTGGAAACATCTCTGGGAGGTTCTATCTTCAGTAGGGAGTACAAATCTCAATCCCTCCCCCTAAGAGGGAAAAACTGCAAATAATAAACAACTTTGCCCTAAGGGAGGGACTACATTTATTTGTGAAAACATTCATTTAGCTTGTAAAGGTATTTGACTATCTACTAAGTCCTGGCCGAAATTTCCCTTAGGGCCAATATTCACCCCTAGACTTAGGACCCCTACATGAAACCTCTGACTTGGGTCTTTTCTTCTTTTCTGCCAGAAATTCTGGCACTTTCTACCCTCTCTGAATGCCACTCTGTTCATCAAAAATCTCATTTTATAACTGATCTGTGGCTGGGGGGCTCACTTCATGAATCTCTGAGATCAAGGTCTCACTGAAGAAAGAAATTCCAGTAATACTAGGCACAGAGTTTAAGACAGAAAGCAGGAAAAAAGAACATCTAATTTTTCTTACAATAGCCAGGGACAAAGTTGGAGTAGAGAAGAAGTGACCATGTGGGCTATACTGTGCCCTTCAGTTGCTGGCCTAAGTATGAGGAATATGTTTCTTGGGCCTCACTATGGACCTCAAACCTTTCTAGACCTGAATTTAGAGGCTCAAAATCAAGAACATAAGTTTATAGTCTAATCGAGCAAATTTAGAAATATTACAGAGGTGGTAGTTTTCTAATCTTTGAACATTTGAACTCTAATCATGGGTGTAAAACTTAATTTATCTCAAGGGATACCACAATTATCTGAATAATAAGGCATTTGAATTGTTTTTATTCATATAAAGTTCTTACTCTTCCCAGAGATATATTTAGCACATAGTCTTCAGCAAACAACTTTTTAAAACACTAGTATTGTTAGGTAATTGCCCCATAAAAGCCCCTTCCTGCTTTCAAACAGACCAAGACTAGTTGTCTCACTCTTAAAGTTACAGCTTCTTTCAACAGGGAGTTGCCTGCTAAACATCTCCTTATCTCCCAATCATAAAACTTACCTCATTTCCCTATGCCAATTACCCATTGAAAAGTTTAAACTTATGGCCTGCCCCTAACAGCTCTTCCTGCCAGAGCAGTAACTCCTTACTGGCTATTCTACCATCCCATCACCATTCTAAGACTTCCCCTAACTGAACCTATATAAGAGTGCACTTTTCTGTTGATCTCTCTCCTCCTCTTCTCTCTCTTCCTCTCTCTCCTCTTTGCTCTCCTGTTTACTCTCCTCTTCTTTCTCCTCTCCTCCCTCCTCCTGGATGCTGCTCTGCAGCATCTCTCCCTAGCCAATAAAGACCTTTTGTACACACCTTGGTGGTCTGTGAGATCTCTGCCAGTCAAGTACCACCCTTTCATCTAGTGTCAGAAGGGGATCTAAGTAGGGAATGCTCCCAAGGGCAGTTTCCACCCCTTCCACTGGGTTTTAGCTCCCAGCAGCTCCCTATCCTCCTCTCACATGCCTAGCACTCACCACCACTTTGGCTGTGTCCATCCACCAAGGCACTCTAACCAGCACCCAACACCAGCCTCATCTGGACATGGTGAGTACCCTTATGGGAGCAAGTTTTCCCTAATCGTGGGCTGGGTTGCTTACATTCCTGGAGATTCACCCGTTTCTTGAGGCTTGAGTTCCCTATTCCCATTGACCTTGCTTGGCTTAGCCCAGAGCTTTCACACCTCCCACGAAAATTTCTGGTTCCAGGTGTCAAAGGTCTGACACTGATTTGGGTACAGTGATGGCTGTCCTAGACCTTGTTCTCATTCTCATGGCCAGCAACAAAGCAGTGGAGACATCTGCCCTTTGTCCTGGTCCTCACATGATTCTGCTCATACTTTATTCCTACCATGAATTGCCATAGGTACAAGACATTCTGTCCCACCTAAGTCCCCCTTGGGGTGCTTATTATGCCACCTGGTAGAATTAGGATTAAACTTAAAGCCCCCCAAAATTAATTAAACTCTCTACCCAGTTTGGCCACTTTACCAGCTAAACAACAAGAGTATCTGGCTAAGCTATAGTTCATTTGATTTTTCTTTAATTCGAGACTTATATAACTATTATGAATGTCTTGGCAAATGGAGCAAGGTCCCCTACATTCAAGACTTCTCATATCTTAAAACCAAACCTAATTTATGTTTGGGTGATTCCAAAATTCCTATAGCAAAGGACTCTTCTACTCTCTATCTCCCTAGACCAGACCTATCCACCCCCACCACAACCTCCACCATGCAGGCAAGCGGCCACTGGATTCGAAACCGAAATAATTCCTTTTCCAGCCCCGCCACATTTGACTTCTCCCTCAACCACCCTGTTGCCTCTACCCTCTGTCCCTCCTATTTCCCTGTCAACCAATCTGAGCTCATCTCCTAAATCCTCCCCTCCAACTAGCCCTCAGAGTTCTTCCATGTCATCTCAGTCCACCACCGGCTGCTCCAAGAAACACTACCAGACCTCTTTACCCCTTTCTTCCTGCAGCTTCTCCATATGATGGTCCTACAATGCCACTGTGTAGCAATGTAGACAAATTGTAAACTAATTCTACTGCATCCACTACTCACCCCTCACTTCCCTCTAGTCCTCTCACCCAATCCAGCCCCCATCAGTCTCCAGAATTAGAAGAACTTTCAGGTCCCTCTCACTTCCTGGCCCCACTCCACAAGGTAGGTAGAGTGGATGATGTAGTTTCTGTTTATATTCCTTTCCCCATAACTGAATTCACACACCTTAAAATTACACTAGGTTCCTTTACTTTTAATTCTTCTCATTTTATTCAAGAATTTCAACATATTACTATGTTCTATCAACTTACCTGGCATGATGTTTTTGTTATTTTATGTAGGTTTTAATACCCTATTTTTTATAGGGTTTTAATACTCTAACCTCTGACAAGCACAAACAAGTGTGGGAGAGGGCAAAAGAGGCAGCAGATCAATTTCATATGTCAAACAATGAGCATCCTTCAGGTGACACTGCAGTCCCTAACTCTCAGCCAAATTGGAATTATAATAATAATGCTGAGGAAAAAAAGTAGAAACATTTTTATTACCTGCATTCATTGCGGACTTAAAGCTTCCACCAAAAACGCTATCAATTATGATAAATTATGGGAAATCATACAAGATAAGTCTGAGAATCCTTCAGCTTTTCTCCAATGCCTTACCAAGAATTTTGTTAAGTATACTAACTTAGATACTGAAACAATAGATGGGAAAAATGTTCTCATGACTTATTTCTTTAACCAAAGTTACTCCAACATCAAACTTAAGCTAAAGCGCTTGGAGCACAGAACCCTGACACCCCAGGCTGTGACCTTAGACACAGCCTGTAAGGTGTATACAGGGCAAGATGATGTTTTCCAAAGGGAAAATAAAAAATCTCAAACCCAAGATTATCAAATGCTAGCTCAAAACATTACAAACAGTGTCACTGAGGCCATCATTCCTAACCTACCTAAGTCATCAAGGGCCAAAGGTCACTTTATAACTCAACCACCTGAAGCATGCTACAAATACAGTGAAGAAGGCCATTGGGTATGACATTGCCCCAATTCCAGGCCCCCTCCAGGGCCATGCCCTCTCTGCAAAAGAAAGGGCCATTGGAAGGCTGACTGCCCCTTGACCAGAGAGAAGATGGGGCCAACCAACCTGCAGCACCTACAGCAGACTTGTTGGGGCTTGCCTCTTCTGAAGACTGACGAGACCCTGGCTTGTCTCACCCGACGAAGATCACTTCTGTTGAATCAAGGGTAACCCTGATGGTGGCAGGTAGGATGATCACCTTCCTATTAGACACAGGAGGTAGCTTCTAAGTTCTTAAAGAGTTCAGCAGTCCTACCTCCTTGTCACCTATTTCTATTGTTGGGGTAGAGGGTTTTTCCCATCATCCATGTCAAATTCCTTTTTGACACTGCATGATTCACAATTTTTCATTTATACATTCCTTTTTGGTGTTGTCTTCCTGTCCAGTTCCCCTTCGGGGACATGACATACTTTCCAAATTAGGTACCACTCTCACTTTGATTTTAAATTGATAGATGCTGACCCATCTCCTTCTGCCTCACTCTGCCTCATCCCTTCCCAAGTCATCAAAGACTCATCATCCTGGCCCATTCTACCAGAGCAAGTAAATCCTAAGGTTTGGGATACTAAAACTCCCTCAATTGCCTCCTTCTCATCAGTTCTTGTTAAGCTAAAAGACCCCTCTGTTTTCCTTCTCAATGTCAATATCCACTTCCCCAATCTAGTCTCCTGAAACTTCAACCTATTATACAGGATCTCCTAGAAAAAGCTTTCTTTGCAACTTTCCTCTACCCACCACAAAACAAGATCTCTCCTTTTTAGAATTAGCTGGATACCACACAGCATAGATTCCCAACTTTTCTCTCCTAACTACTCCTCTATATAATGCACTCCAGGTGACCCTCATGAGCCTCTCCTAACCTCCATTTCCATTTCTTTTGAATCTCTACAGCATGCTTTATTAGAAGCTCCAACTCTCCATCTTCTTGATCTTTCTCGCCACTTTCTCCTATATGTCACAGAAAACCATGGGTTTGCTCTCAGCATGCTTGGACTTCAGCTAGGGCCCACCTTTGCTCCAGTTGCCTACCTCTCAAAACAGATCACACTGTTCAAGGTTGGGCCCCCTGTCTCAAAGCATTGGCAGCCGCAGTTACTCTAATACAAAAATCAAAGAAACTCACTTTTGGTTCCCCTTCTACTGTCCTGTCCCCTCATTCTCTATCTGATGTTATAACAAACAAAAATCTTCAAACCCTGCCACCATGACACATTCTTAACCTTCAAACTTTTCTCTTATCTAACCCATCATTATCTTTTAACACATGCCCCACACTAAATTCTGCATGACTCTTGCTTACACCCTCTAACTCATCACCCACTTATAATTACCTTTGAACACTAAACATTCTTCTCCCTTACCTCTCCAACATACAACTATCAGGAACTACTTTTCCACACCCTTGGCCATACTTTTACAAACTCACCATAAACCAAATGACCCTGCTTGACTTAAGGAACAAAAGTGGGAAATAAGGACATATAAGAAGGGGAGTCCAGAAAATGCCTATTCAGAATTTATCATCACAAAAGAGAAACCAAAGTTTATTCCCTCTCCTTTAATAAATATTGTCAAAATCATTAAAACTCATTCTCAAATTTTAAAGGAGGAAATCAGCAAAAATCAAATATAAAGTTTCAATCTCTCCACCCTTAAGCCCCAACTAAATCTTAATTTAACCTATGATTTCATCTTACAAACATACTCTCTTTTAAAAACATCACCCTAAATATAAGCTGGGGTAGATTAGATTAAATCTTCAAAATCGCTTACACACTAAACTTCAGGCCACCCCAGTCATAATTCCTAACATTTTGTCTTTCAACCTTTCAGACCCTACATCTCTTAATTTAACAACTTGCACACATGAAACTAAATCTTTTGTTCCCTCACTCAATCAAATCATCCAATCATACCCTCTTTTGCTTCAACTTTACCAGCACCACTCTCCTATCAGATCTAAGCCCCTCAGAGTGCTATAATATAGGCACTTTCCCTTCCAAGCCCCCCCCCAAAAGTTACACAGAAAGCACCATCCTTCCTTCCAGTTTCTCTGTGGGAAAAATTGTACCCAATTCCCCCTATTCACATTCAAAGTCTCTGTTCTGTAGTTATGTTACTACCTAATTTAAAAATTGTTGTAGGACATGAACCTGTTCTAGTGTCTCCTCTTTCTCTCTGTCCAACAACCCATATAAAATGGGCCCCCTAAAATGACATACTTCCCTTACTGGCAGCAGTGGGAATCGCGACTAGCATAGGCACAGAAACAGCTGGCATTTCCTACTCAATAACTCATAATGTACATAGTTACCATTCAATTAAAAAAAAAAAGAATTAGAGTGTCAACATGAAGAAGACATTTAACAGGTTAGTGAGATCATTTTAGGACTTCAGCAACAAATTAATTCACTAGTTCAGGTGGTGCTACATAAATGCAGGGGATTAAATTCTCTTCTGGCAGAAAAAGGGGGACTTTGTTTGGCACTCCAAGAGGAATTTTTTTTATTTGTTAATGAGTCTGGAATCATCACTAACAAAGTTCAATCACTCCAAGAAAGCCTCAAACTCCAAAATAAACAATGTGAATCAGAACCATCAGATTTCTCCTTTTAGTTCACTCAAAACCCACTCTGGGTTGCACTTCTGCCTTTCCTCACACTTATAGTTGTCATCCTTGGGCTGATGGCTGTGGCTCCATGCATAACTTGTTTTATTCAAACTCAACTCTCAAAGTTGTCTCAACGGGTAACTACTCAGTTGATGCTCCAAACCTACACCCCAGATCCAGCTACCAACCTACAACCAGAAGAAACTGTTCTTCATGAATTGGCTATACTCTACTCTAGGCTACAAGACCTTCCTGAACACCACTTCTAAACAGCCACCACTAAAAGGGCAGTCTAAAAGCAAAAAACAAAACAAAACAAAAAAAACTTATATCCTTTCAGCGAAAAATCATAATCATCCTCTAGTTGGCCAATTGAAACTAGGTATCCCTCCCAGCAGGAAGAAGCTACAGAAGAGAGAACTTGACATCCCCTATCCCAAGGCCAACCCCTATTTCTTACATATCAAGAAGGGAGAAATGTTAGGTAATTGCCCCAGAAAAGCCCCTTCCCCAGAAAGCCCCTTCCTGGCTTTCAAATAGACTAAGACTAGTTGTCTCACTCTTATAAAGTTATAGCTCCTTTCAACAGGGAGTTGCCCACTAAACATCTCCTTATCTCCCAATCATAAAACTTTCCTCATCTCCCTATCTCAATTACCCACTGAAAATTTCAAACTTATGGCCTGCCCCTAATGGCTCTTCTCACCAGAGCAGTAAGTCCTTATTGGCTATTCTACCATCCTGTCACCATTCTAAGACTTCCCCTAACCAAACCTATATAAGACTGCACTTTTCTTTTGATCTCTCCACTCTCCTTTCTCCTTCTCTCTCTCTCCTCTTTTCTCTCCTATTCTCCCTTCTCTCCTCCCTCCTCCTTGGTGCTGCTCTTCAGCATCCCTCCCTCACCAATAAAGACCTTTCTTACAAGCCTTGGTGGTCTGTGAGATCTCTGCCGGTCAAGTGCCACCCTTTCAAGTATAGTTCTCAACAGGGTGGGCATTCTGTGTGTGTTTATTATTTCTTTCCCTCAGACAAACCATAAGCACATCACAGAGGGGGTCAATGGGGCCACAGATAGTATAAAAAAAGTGATATGGCTAGAAAGCCCTCACACAATTGTTTTGTCTTGTGAAGTGGGGGAGCCAGGGCTCTGCCTATTGTCTAAAAGATCTTCTGGGGAATCAGGGACAGGTAAATGAGGACAGAGAGTAGCATATGGAGGCAGATCTTCACTTCTGTTCTAATTCAGATTTCTGCTTGTCCATTTTTTCTCACAGAAGACTTTTAAGCTAGCCACAACACTGATGTTTACTTTTCTTTCAATTTGAACTTTTTATAAACATATATGACACAATTACTTAAGATGAGAGCTCTCTAAATTTTTCTTTAAATTAAGGTATTTTTGTAGTTTAAAGGATACATCTTCTGGCCACTTACAGTTAGAATTTTCTATGGCATATTTGCTATAAAAGTGAATTAATCTAGTGCCTTTTTATCAGGGCCAATGCCTCTTCATAAAAAAGACCATTTCCAAGATTCCAAAAAATTTTCTCTCAGAAATAGACTTACATTAGAATAGATAATGACAAAAGACACTCCTTAGAGCTTGATATGTATGGTACAAAAGGCATGCTGCTTAGAATCTTCCCAAACTGCCAGTCTATTCAGAATTGTTGCCTGGTATTTTCCTAACAAAATACCCCCAGCACATGGTGGCAACTGAGGAGAGAATTTCGCTCAGTCACAAAGACAAGCTCAGAGATGTAAAACAGGATGAGAAACAAACCTCATACAAAACAAAAATAAATGATAGACAATGACAATAAAAGCCATTTCTGAGAGGAGATGGAATCAAACAATATGAATATTTATACACCACAAGGTACCTAAAAATATAGCAATACCAGAGTTGCTTACAAGACTAATAATGAACAAAAAAGTTTCTTCTATTAAACTTAAATACGGAAAGAACAAAGACCTCTTACCATCTGCTCATCCAGTCCCCACAGAGAGGAAGACTGGGAGCCCAAGTGGTAAGTAAAATATCTCACCATGTGCTGGCTGATGTCCAGGTTTTAATCTTCCTGCTGCAGCTTTCAGGAGAATAGATTGACTTGAGATCCTCCTGTCTATGTGAATTGGTAGGGGTCATGGTGAAAACTACCCTTTTCCCATCATCTGGTTCACTGAAGGATCAACTCACAGTAGATTAATAAGAGAAAGGTTTGTTCCCAAATACCGTGCACATGAGGAGAATCACAACAATGATTACCCAAAGTCTCAGTGATGGCTAGTGTCTTTTAAAGATACCTTTTAGAATGGCGGAGGGAGAGAAACTGGAAAATATACATGTAGCAAATGGTTGCTACGGGGATGGGTAGATGGAAGGAAACAGATTGATTTTTAAGATAACTTGAGAGACAGTTCTTCTGCTTCAAAGGACCTTGGAGCTAAGTCTATTAGCATGTGGTAAGAAGGCCAGCAGCCTTTTCTGATTCTAAATCAGGTTACTCAGATTATATAGACAGGCTAGTGCTTTCTGATTAAAAATGGCCTTTAATTTAAAATATTCTTTATACCAAGAAATCATATTTTGGGGTGAAATTTCCTTAGCTGTTTCAGAGTATTTCCTTAAAGAAATAAAACTCATTTGATCAAAAAGATACTTTCACTTAAATGTTTATTGCAGCACAATTCACAATCACAAATACATGGAATCAACATAATTGGCCATCAATTCATGAGTGCATTGACAAAATGTGGTACATATATACCATGGAATACAACCCAGCCATAAAAAAGATGAATTAATGCCTTCATAGCAATTTGGATGGAACTAGAGACAATTACCCTAAGTGAAGTATGTAAAAAATGGAAAAACATGCAGCACATGTGCTCACTATTAATTGGAACTAACCAATTAGCACACATGTGCACAAAGGGAAGTAAACCACAATGGAAATCAAACACAGGAGAAAGGAAGAAGGAGGAGCTAGGTGAAAACCTACCTAACTGGAACAATGAACACAATTGAAGTAATGGTATCATTTGTAACCCTGACTCAACCATAAGAAACATGATCCACTTAAGCAAAAACATTTACACACTCATAGTATTTTACAATAAAAAATATGAAAACAGGCCAGGTTTGGTAGCTCGTATCTGTAATCCTAGCACTCTGGGAGGCTGAGACAGGAGGATCACTTTTTCTCAGTGAAAGATTCCAGACTCAGTGATAAAATCATTTTAAGACAGGAGATGAAAGTAAAACAGAGATCCAATTCATGTAGTTAAAATGGCCTTTATTCCACCTAGAGTACAGATGGAGTGAAATCCCTGACCAGGGAGAAATCCACACGTGGGCTATGGAGGACAGGGATTTAAAGGGTTAGGGAAGTCAGGATTGGTGGTATTCCTATTTCCTGGGAGGGACATGAATCAACACTCTTTGGATGGGCCACGATCCTGACTCTTCCTGGAAAGGCAATGAACCTGACCCTGTCTGGGAGGAGCAAGTTTATTTGGGTAGATACACATGATTGATCACTCAGGAGTTTGAGATCAGCCTGAGCAACAGCAAGACCTGTTCTAAAAAAGAGAGATAAAAAATAGCCAGGTGGAGTGGCTCATGCCTGCATTCCTACCACTCTGAGAGGCCTAGGGAGGTGGATTGCCTGAGCTCAGGAGTTCTAGACCAGCCTGAGGAAAAGTGAGACTCTGTCTCTACTAAAAACAGAAAAAATTAGGCAGGACTTGTAGCAGGAACCAGTAGACACAGCTACTTGGGAGACTGAAGTGGGAGGATACCCTAAGCCCAAGAGTTTGAGTTTGCTGTGAACTATGACACCAGAGGACTCTACCCAGAACAACAGAGTGAGATTCTGTCTCAAAAAGAAAAAAAACATTAAAACTTGTGTGTGTGTGTATATATTTATATACACAGAACACACACACACACACACACACACAGAGATATATATATATAACATACCGGCTTGGCACCTATGGCTCAGCAGCTAGGGTGCCAGCCACATACACTGGAGCTGGTGAGTTCAAACCCATCCCTGGCCTGCCAAACAGCAATTACAACTATAACCAAAAAATAGCGGGGTGTTGTGGTGGGAGCCTGTAGTCCCAGCTACTTGCTGAGGCAAGAGAATCGCTTAAGCCCAAAAGTTTGAGGTTGCTATGAGCTGTGACACCAGGGCACTCTACCAAGGGTGACATAGTGAGACTCTGTCTGAAAAAGAATAAAATAAAATAAAATAAATGAAACTGATCAGACCAAGAGAGTAATTATTCTTCTAAAATAGAAATAAAATATAAATTTAAACATTGTTAGTTGAAGAAGCTCAATGTTTGGCCTAACAGACCATTCCAGAAGCAACACAAAGAAAATGACTTGCAGAAAAGACTACTGAATAAGATTTCTCATAACAAAAGAACTTAAATACTTTAAAATAACCTAATCACAAAATAAAAACAGGCCCACACTAAGAAACATAAGATAAGGATTAATTAATATTGTTAAAGATAAGGGTTAGTACAGTTCTTGCTTCTAACTTTTAATATAAAACCATGCTTTTGGAGGCATAATGGCAGTTGGGAAGGCATTTAGCTCAGCTCTCCTGGAACAACAGGTGAGAGTGAATGGGCTAGATCATTCCTGGCATGAAATGGCAGTTTGGGTGTGTGCAGTGAGGTGGCAGACTGCTGGACTTGGAGTGTAATCCCGAGCTGCCCAGACTGTCAGGAAATGTTCTGCCCTGCAGCTGTAGTGGCTACAGCAGCTATGGGCAGCAGCTGCAGTAACCAGCCCCACCATGAAGGATTGCAGTTCCCAGTTGGTGGGGAAACTAGATACTGTGTGGAAAGTTTGGTAAAGTGTGGACTCCTGAGCAGAATTGGGCAGCCAGAGTGGGGTGCTATCTGGTGCGGCACCACAGTGGTTAGGCAGTGGGAGAGACACTCAGACAGGAAAGATCCTGGATAGGAAGAGGCCATTGTTTTGGAATTTGGGAGATGGCAGTTGCTGTAAGCACCTTTCCCCACAGGCCAACCACAGTAATTAGAATATCACCCTCACACAGTCATCCTACACTCAGAACTGGCCCAGGATATCCCACACTTCACAAGAAATGTTGCAGGGAGATTTTGTGAAACCTGCCTATGAGGATTTTTTAAGATCAGTGGAAACAGCCGTTTGACAGGGTCTAGGTGCCAAGCTGTTAATCAGGCAAACACTAAGAACAATTTAAGCTGGAGACAGATATAACCCTCTCATGGTGCCACCTGGTGTCTAGAAAGCATATTGCCACATAAATATATTCCTACTAAAGTCAATCCCTATGGCATATATATAGTCATATGTTCATATATATATGACTATTACACACACACACACATATATATATAAAATTTTGTTGCCTTTTTTATCTCTTTGCTTGTTCTTTTTGCTTATTTTTCCTTTTTTCTTTCTTATAGGAGTTATGGTTAAATATTTTTTTAATTATTATGTTTTTTCTGTCTCATTTTTTGTTGTTTTTTAGACAGTCTCAATATGTCACCCTTGGTGGAGTACTGTGGCATCACAGCTCACAAAAACCTCTAACTCTCTTGGGCTGAGCAGTACTCTTGCCTCAGCCTCCCAGGTGACTGGGGCTGCAGGTGCCTGCCACAGTACCTGGCTATTTTTTGGTTGTGTTTGTCATTGATGTTTGGCAGGCCCTTGACCAGGTACAAGCCTGCCAGCTCTGGTTTGTGTGATTGGTGCCCTGGCAGCTGGGCTATGGGCACTGAGCCCTCCCCTTCATTTTATGGTTGCTGAGA
>NW_003852699.1:500410-505639 GCF_000181295.1 Otolemur garnettii
GGCAGGAGACTCGCTTGAGCCCAGGATTTGGAGGTTGCTGTGAGCATGATGCCATGGCACTCTACCCAGGGGGGATAGCTTGAGTCTCTGTCTCCAAAAAAAAAAAAAAGAGGATGTGTGTCCATCTCCTCCCCCAAGAGAGTTTCTTGCGTGCTTGTGTGAGATTTCTACTAGTGACCAGTGAACTGAGATCCTCTTCTCTCACCCCATGGGAGCTAGCTGCTGGAAGCTGGGACTCCTCCAGAAAATCTCTGCTGTGAGTCTGGGCATTCTCTTCTCCAGCATAAAGGTTAAGCAAATATGTTCCCTGCTACATTGAACTCCCAGTCCACCATTCCTCCTGGTTCTGGTGATCAAGAAGCCAAACCTCTACAGAGACCAGAACATTTACAGTTCCTTGTTAAGACTTGGCATTGCATGGTCTGATGTAGCACAACTATACTGTAACTGTGAATCTGGTAACAGTGAAGAAAGGCATGGGGGGAAGGTATCTGGCTTGGCTCTGAGAAAGTGCAACTCAGCAGCAGGCAGAAGTTTGAGTCTTCATATGATGGGTGGAGGCTTGGGAACTGCTGAGGCACAGGAACCTGAGTGGAGACACCTCCCACCTAGCAGCAGCATTAACAGAGCTATCCTGCTAGGGTCAAATTTTGGAGAGACACCTCTCAATTCTGTGGATTGCCAGAGGGAGCTAGATCTCACATTGCAAAGATACCAGAGGAGCAGAGGAGCTAGGGCAGAGACACGGTCTCTGAGAGCAAAAAAACATTTGCTGCTTTGTTAACCTCTGGTTTGGAACGAGCTCAGGTGGAACATTCCCCAGTTTCCATTGAGCATCTGAAGTAATCAGACTTCAACTCCCCCAGCCAGCTGGTGGCAGAGTGTGGTCGACAAGGCATTGACTTCCCTCTGACTCTGGCAGGCCCAAATCCCTGGTGCATTTGCTCATTGGAGGGAACTGGGCCACAGCCCTGGGGGACTACCAATTCTTGAGTGTGACAGAGGTGCAAGTTGAAGTAGGAGGCAACCTTGGACTACTTTGCTGGGCAGGCAATTCTGACTCTACAGAGCACCACACTGAGTTACACTTGAGCTGCCAGTGGACCCCATGCTGCCTAGATGCTGAAGACCTATTGAACTCTTCCACCTGATTGGTGTTTGTGCCCACCGGGACAATTGGTTTGGAACTCATGAGCTGGGCCAATCACCTGGGGACCCCCCCAAGGTTGTACCCTGGTTGTGTTGTTGTGGGAGGGTGGAATTGTCCTCTACCAGTTGTCACCTGTGGGGGGAGTAGCATGTCCTATTTGCTTATATATGTCCACAGATTCACTAGGATTGGATAGAGACTAGCTGTATACAAATCACCACCATCTAGCCCCACCACACCAAGCAGGCCCCCAGAGTTTCAGTTTGCACTACTGAATGGCACCTTGTAAAGCTCTAGGGAAATAACTGCGATCACCAGTCCAAGTTCTTTGGTAAAGGGCTGGTTAATTACAACTCCAGAAGCCCACAATTCAATTACACCTTACCACCTCTTCTGGCCAAACAGTGAAAAATAATCATGGGGCGAAATCAGTGGGAAAACTCTGGCAACATGAATAATCAGGGTAGATTAAATCCCCCTAGGAATGACAAAGGAGACACAACAGAAGATACCATTCATAAACAAATAACTGAGATGTCAGAAATCAAATTCAGAATTTGATTTGCAATAAGATCAACAGAATGGAGGTAAAGTTGGAATTAGAAATTCAAGGAGCAATTCAAAAGTTGTCTCAAGAAACCAATGAATTCAAACAAAAAATCACCAAAGATTTTGACACATAGAAGCAAGAAATTGCAGCCATCAAAGATCTCAGAAATACAATAGAATCTCCCAGTTACAGAATGGAGCAGGCAGAAGAAAAGATCTCTGACACAGAAGACAAAGATTTTGAAAGCTTTTGAATGCTCAAAGAGGAAGAGAAATGGAGAGTAAAAAGGGATCGTTCCCTGAGAGGATTGTGGGACCACTCCAAAAGAGCAAACATTTGCTTCATAGAAATCCCTGAAAGAGAAGAGAAGAGGATGGTCCAAAAGGCACAGATACTCTACTCTAAGAGATAATTAAGGAGAACTTCCCAAGCATGGCAAGAGATAGTGAAATTCAGATAGCAGACAGTTTCAGAACCCCAGCACAACTCAATCCAAATAAAGCATTTTCTAGACACATTGTAATTAACTTTGCTAAAGTTAATATGAAGGATAAAATCCTACAAGCAGCCAGATGTAAGAAAATTATAACCTACAAGGGGAAGAATATTAAAATGACTGCAGAGCTCTCTGCTGAAACTTTTCAAGAAGAAGATGGTCATCAACTTTCAAAATTTCCTAAAACAAAACAACTTCCAGCCCAGGATCCTCTATCCAGCTAAATTGAGCTTCAGGTATGACAGATAATTTAAATACTTTAATAACATACACATGTTGAAGAAATTTGCCATAACTAAACCAGCTCTTCAGGATATTCTCAGATCCATCCTCCATAATGACCAGCACAATGCTCTACCACCAAAGTAAACTCACTCTGAAATTCTTGACCAAGACCCAATTCCCAGCGTGGTCAAAAGATTCAAAATGTCCGCTGGACTTTTGAAAAACTTGACACCAAAACTCAATTTCCAAGGTAGTGGAAATATTCAAAACGTCCACTGGACTTTCAAAAAACTTGACATGCAAAATACTACCAGGCTTATCAATACTCTCAATTGATGTGAATGGCTTAAACTGTCCTCTTAAAAGGCACAGGTTGGCTGAATGGATACAAAAACTCAGGCCAGATAACTTCTTCTTACAAGAATCTCATCTTACCTTAAAGTATAAATAGGACTCAAGGTTAAGAGATAGACATCCGTAATCCAAGCAAATGGAAATCAGAATAAAGTAGGGGTGGCAATTTTATTTGAAGTTACATTAGACTTTAAACCAACAAAAATAAGGAAAGACAAGGATGGTCACTTCATAATTGTAAGGGAAACACTCAACATGATGAGATGTCAATTATTAACATTTATGCACCCAACCAGAATGTCCTCAATTCACAAGGGAGACCCTAACAGACATGAGAAATTTAATATCTTCCAGAACCATAATAGTTGGAGATTTTAACACCTCTTTGGCAGTGTTGAATAGATCCATCAAGGAGAAAATAAGAAAAGAAATTTTGGACTTAAACTGCATCATACACCAGTTGAATTTAACAGACATCTACAGAACATTTCAACCTAACAAAACTTAATACACATTCTTCTCATCAGCCCTTGGAACATCCTCCAAAACTGATCATATCTTAGGATACAAATCTAACCTCAACAAATTTAAAAGTATAGAAATTATTTCTTGTATTTTTTTGTATCATCACACCATATCTGCATACTCATACAAAGACATGGAAACTAAATAACCTTAGGCTAAATGATAGATAAGATTAAGAAGGAAATTGCCAAATTTTTGGAACAAAATAATAATGAACACATGAATTATCAAAGCCTGTGGGATACTGTAAAAGCAGTCCTAAGAGGGAAACTTATACTGTTGCAAGCCTTCCTCAAGAGAATGGAAAGAATGGAAGTCAATAACTTAATGGGACATTTTAAGCAACTGGCAAAGGAAGAACATTTCCAAGCCCAAACCCAGCAGAAGAAAAGAAATAACTAAAAATGGGGCAAAGTAAATGAAATTGAAAACAAAAGAATTATTCAAAAGATCAATGAATTGAAAAGTTGGTGTTTTGCAAAATTCAACAAAATTGGTAAAGCTTTGGCCAACCTAAGCAAAAATAGAAAATTAAAGTATCTAATATCATCAATCAGAAATGACAGAGGTGAAATAACAACAGACACTTTGGAAACTTGAAGAATCCTTAATGAATACTACAAAAAACTTTATTCTCAGAAATATGAAAATCTGAAAGAAATTGACCAATACATGGAAGCATGCCAACTTCCTAGACTTAATCAGAAAGAATTGGAAATGCTGAACAGACCAGTACCAGTATATCAAGTACTGAAATAGAATCAACTATATGAAATCTGCCAAAAAAGAAGAGTCCAGGACCAGATGGCTTCATAACAGAATTCTACTAAACCTTAAAGAGGAACTAGTACCTATATTACTTAACCTTTTCCAAAACATTGAAAAAGAAGGAATACTTCCCAACATATTCTATGAAGCAAATATCACCCTGATCTTCAAACCAGGAAAACACCCAATAAGAAAAGAAAATGGTACACCAATATCTTTACTGAAAATAGATGCAAAAATATTCAATAAGATCCTAGCAAAATAATCCACCAAAATATCAAATGAATTATACACCATGACCAAGTGGGTCTTATTCCAGAGTCTTCGGATTGGTCAATATATGTAAATCTATGAATATAATATATCACATAAACAAACTAAAAAACAAAGACCATATAATTCTCCCAATAGATGCAGAAAAAGCTTTTGACATTATCCAGCTTCCTTTCATGATCAGAACACTTAAGAAAATAAGTACAAAAGGGACTTTTCTTAAACTGATAGAGGTCATTTACAGCAAACCCACAGCCAATATCATACTGAATGGAGTAAAATTGAAAACATTTCCACTCAGATCAGGAACTAGGCAAGGTTACCCATTGTCTCCACTGCTTTTTAACATTGTAATTGAACTCTTACCCATCACAATCTGGCAAAAGAAGGCAATCAAGGGTATACAAATAGGGTCAGAGGAAATCAAACTTTCACTCTCCACAGATGAATGATTTTATACCAGGGATTTAACAACAAAACTCTTAGAAGTGATCAAGGAATACAGTAACATCTTAGGATACAAAATCAATACTCACAAATCAGTAGCTTTTATATATATCAATAATAGTCAAGCCAAAAATATAGTCAAGGACTGTATTCCCTTTACAGTTGTTCCAAAGAAGATGGAATATTTGGGAATTTTTGTAACAAAGAGTGTGAAAGATCTCTATAAAGAGAATTATGAAACTATGAGAAAAGAAATAGCTGAAGATGTGAACAAATGGAAAAACATACCATGCTCATGGCTGGGAAGAATCAACATTATTAAAATGTCCATATTACCCAAAGCAATTTAAAAATTTAATGCAATCCCTATCAAAGCACCACCATCATACTTTAAAGATCTGGAAAGAAATAGTACTTCATTTATATCCAACCAGAAAAAAA
>NW_003852699.1:505773-535163 GCF_000181295.1 Otolemur garnettii
CCAGCATGGTATTGGCACAAACATACACAGGTAGATATATGGAGCAGAATTGAGAACCAAGAGATGAACTCAGACACTTATCATCATTTGATCTTTGATAAGCCTATTAAAAACATAAATTGGGGGAAAGATTCCCTATTTAACAAAAGGTGCTGGGTGAATTGGCTGGCAACTTGTAGAAAACTGAAACTGGACCCACACCTTTCACCAATAACAAAAATTGACTCTCCCTAGACAAAAGATTTAAACTTAAGACATGACACTATGAAGATTCTTTGAAAGCGTACAGGAGAAACACTTGAAGAAATTTTCCTGGAGAATACTTTATGAAGAGGACCCCCCAGGCAATTTAAGCAACACCAAAAATACATTACTGGGATCTGATCAAACTAAAAAGCTTCTGCATTGCCAAGAACACAGTAAGTGAAGCAAGCAGACAGCCTTCAGAATGGGAGAGGATATTTGCAGGTTATGCTTCCGACAAAGGTTTGATAACCAGAATCCACAGATAACTCAAATTTATTAATAAGAAAACACCATGAAATCCCATTTCATTATGGGCAAGGGATTTGAATAGAAGCTTCTGTGAAGAACATAGGCTCATGGCCCACATACACATGAAAAAAGTGCTCATCATCTTTAATGATCAGAGAAATGCAAATAAAAACCATTTTGAGATATCATCTAACTCCAGTAAGAGTGGCTCACATAATAAAATCCCACAACTACAGAGGTTGGCATGAATGTGGAGAAAAGGAAACAGTTCTGCACTGCTGGTGGGAGTTAAGTTAATACGTCTCTTTTGGAAAGAAGTATGGAGAACACTCAGGGATCTAAAAGTAGACCTGCCATTTGATCCTGTAATTCCTCTACTAGATGTATATCCAAAAGACCAAAAATCACTTTATAACAAAGTTATTTGCACCAGATTGTTCATTGCAGCTCAATTCATAATAGCCACGTCATGAAAGAAGCCCAAGTGCCCATCAACCCACGAATGGATTAATAAATTGTGGTATATGTATACCATGGAATATTATGCAGTCTTAAAAAATATGGAGACTTTACCTCTTTTACATACACATGGATGGAGCTGGAATATATCCTACTTAGTAAAGTATCTCAAAAACGAAAGAAAAAATATCCAGTGTACTCAGTACTATTATGAAACCAATTTACAATCACTCATACTTTCATATGAAGAACAGATCACAACTATGGCCCAGAATGATAGAGAGAGGAGGGAGGATGGAAGGGTAGGGGAAGGTCAGATTTGGGGAGAGTGAATGGTAGAATGACACTTATGGTGCATAAAGCAAGGATACATGTTAGATTGATTAGTATAGAGTATAAATGTCTTAACACAATAATTAAGTAAATGAGATGAGGTATATATTAACCAGTGCTATATAAGCATTCCTAATTCTATATGAAATTAGCACATTGTACCCCATAAATGCATTAATATATACATGATCTATATGTTTTTGATTTAATATAAATAAATAAGTAAAAATAAAGCTGCCAGCCCCCCCCCATGCTTTTGGATATAAAACAACAGAAAAGTCTTAGAGAGGCTACTCTCATCATTCTCCAGTATTGCTGGCCTTCTCAAAAAATGTAGTGGACCTACCCTGTCTCTGCATATTGGCTGACAGTGACAGGCAGTGAGACCCTCTTCATCTGGTAACAGTTCTATTATTAAGGAATAGAATATATTTATATTCATAATAGTACTAACAATATAACTATAATTAAATTTTTATACTTTTGTGGACTTTGGATGAGTCAGTTTAAGAAGGAAAAAAAAATGTAGTCATACTGTCTTTTATGATGTATGACCTGATGGCCTTTTCAAGTGCTCATTTTGATTTTATGTACATTCAAATTCCTATCCAGAACCCTAAAATTTCAGCCTATGGTAGATTCCTGTAATATTGAAAGAGCTAAGGAAATTATACCCCAAACTATGCCTACTTGACCTAAAGAATATTTTGAATTAAAGGCCATTCATAAACAGAGAGCATTGGAAGGGACATTCCCTTTATCTGCATAAAACCAGACTGACCTGATGGAATATCAAAAGGGGGCAACTGAGTTTTTTTCCTCCCCTGAAGGTTAGCATACGTGGCCCAAATTATTTAAAACACAATTCCTGGTTAATTTACAAGCCTATCTGTTTCCCCTACTTATTCATCCTCCCTAGCAACAGCTTACTGCACCCATACTCCACATCCCCCCCTCCTTTCAAAAAGACATCTATGAAGGTATCTGACCACCATTGAGACATTGGATAATCATTCTTGTGGTTCCTCACTGTGCATGGTATACGAATTTTTGGTTTTTATTTTTTTTCTTCTCCTTAATTTTCTTTTCTTTTCTTTTTTTGAAAAATAACCAGTCATTCTGTTTCTGTCTCACTTTGTCACCCTGAGTAGTGTGCCATGGTGTCATACCTCAAAGCAAACTCAAATTCTTGGGCTCAGGTGATTCTCTTGTCTCAGCCTCCTGAGTAGCTGGGACTACTGTTTCCACCCACCACCACCATAGTGCCTGGCTGTTTCTGCATGGTATTTGGAAATAAATATTCCTCTTATTAATCTGTCTTAATTGTAAGTTGCTGTTTCATTGAACTTTGGAGGGAAAAAGGGTGAGTTTCACTATGATCCCTATACTATTTCCTGTATGATTGGTCTTCTAATAACATTTCTCAGTTTTTACTCATTTGGAATGTTTGTTTTGCCTTTATTTTTGTTAGAGGATTTTCTCTATATAGAATGCTCAATGCATAGTTTTTTCTTTGAGAAGTGGGCCACAACCAAGTTTAACATGGAGATGAAAGCCTACACAAGAGCTAACAAATCAAGAAAAGTCCACTGGATTGAGAAATAAAGTCATACTACTAGGATGACTAGTAGTGAGAATTAAATTTCTGAAAAATAGCCATCTGTGAGGTCAGTGGTTCTGACTAAAGCCAAATGGAGAATATTTTTTTAGGTCATAAAAATGACAGAAGAGCACATTATATTGAACCTAAATGAGGCTGAGCTGCTGTGCTGTACACAAATTTACAGAATGAAAAATTACAATTTTACCACCCCAATAGATGGGATTAAAGAGGATAACATATGTGCTGCTATTGAGAGGATACCTGGGAAAAATAAAGTCTAAGAGAACAGAGGTCTTCTCAATGAGACTCCAAGGACACATCTGCAAGGTCCTCCTTGTGGTGAGTCAACTCATAGGAATTTGTAGAAACTTAACTTCCTGGGACCTAGAAACTAATGCTTGATTATGCTTCTATAAATGCCTAAGTCTTCTTCTCTAGCTTGACTCAAACTGATCAATGAGAAAGGTACCTATTGGCCAGAACTTTTGACTGGGAATAAAAAGAAGACTGAGCCAGTTGGCCAGCACAACAATTTTACACTCTGGTTGGCTATCACTCCTCCAGCTAAAATAAAGCCATTCCTATTTTAAACACAGTGTACAAATATTTTTGTCTCCATTGGGACTCATCTTCTGGCACTCTTTCTGGTTCCCTGACTGGGAAGTAAGACCATCCAAAGATAGAACAGGACCAGACTCACCTGGTAGTTGCAACCAAGCCTCTGGACACCCATGGGACCCCTATTCAACTTGGACAATGTGAATCACTGATCACCCCAGGAACAGCAGTTTTGGCACCCTGTGTGGATGCCTTAAGTGGGCTGAGAAATAACCCCCTCAGTGATATTTTAGGAGTCAAACACTGGGAGGAACTAGCATGTAGGAACTTCCACCTGCCCTGGAAGATGTCAGAAGCAATGTAAGACCTGTCAGGAGGTTCACCTGATGAAGAGCAGAAGGGGAGTGTGATGAAAGCCTGGTACCTACCGAGTACCTCTCATGGCAGTTTGAGTGGAAAACCAAGGCTGATGAGGTTATAAAATAGGTTGGGAAAAGTTTGGAATTGTGTGTGTGAGCGAGAGCTTGGAGAATGACTGAGATGGATAACAATAGGCAGAGTTCCAGTGCACCCCTCCACAGTGCAAACGATGTGTGACAGTGTTCTCTCCATATCTCCATTTTTATCCCATCTGTGATTCCATTTTTACCACATCTGTGACATGTTTGTGGGTTGTATGAGGGAGGGAAATGGAAAACATACAAGGGAAGTCCACCACATTAGAAACTATCTTGAACCATTTTAAGAAAGAGTTTACAAAAGAGTATGGAGTACCTCTCTCCAGGGAGATTGAGAACTTTGTCTGACAAGGAATGACTTAAATGCCTTATTTTTGAGGTGATTGTGATATCCTTTGAGATAAAATTAGTTTTAAACCTGTTATTAAAGTTCCACTGTTCAAAAATTATATAACTGCCACCTCTGCAATATTTCTAAATTGCTGGATTCAAATGACTTATGTTCTTGATTTTGAGCATCTAAATTCTGAGGTCTAGAAAGGTGGCTGTGGTGAGGCCTAAGGAACATGTTCCCCATACTTATGCCAGCCACTACAGGGCATAGTCTAGCCTACATGGCCCCTTCTTCCCTGCTCCATCTTTGCCCCATGGGTATTCTGAGAGAAACTGGATGTTCTGGTTTTCTGCTTCCTATCTTGAACTCTGCACCTGGCAAATGAATTAAGGACACACATCCTGTCTTTGTAGCCATCTTTAAAGCAATGTGGCCCTGTGAGACTTAGGGGACAATGACCTTTTTTTTTGACAATTAAAACCTTAAAGTCATGTTATACTTCACAAAATGTCTCTCAACTATAAAATGTAATAATTTGATTGGTTAGATTGTTTGGGAAACTAGGTCTTTGTCAAGGAATAAGATTCTTAGGTTTTTAAACTTATTTTCTTTGCTTTTTTTTTTTTTCATGAGGCAGAGTGTTACTTTGTTGTCCTCAGTATAGTAACATGGTGTCACATTTCATAAGAAACTCAAACTCTTGGGTTCAAATTATTCTCTTATCTCAGCCCCCCAAGTAGCAGAGACTACAGATGCTGACCACAATGCTCAACTATTTATAAAGATGGGGTATAGCTCTGGCTCAAGCTGGTCTTGAACTCGTGAGCTCAGGCAATCCACTTGCCTTGGCCTCCCAGAGTTGTGGAATTATAGATGTGAGCCACCATGCCTGGACCTTTTTAACCTTTTATTTATCAGTTCAGCCTAATGAACAATTAACTTCATAGTAAACTGACATCCTGTTCTGTGGGTTTTTTTGGGAGTAAGAAAATTTAGACAGAAAGAATAAACACACAGTGCAAGAAATAATCTTGTGTCATAAATTTTGTCTCAAAAAGAATGACTGGTTATCTCAGAAAAATCAAAGACAGGGCAAAGCAAAATGTTTAGGATGTTTGTAAAGTGTCTGTGTGAGTTGAATAAGGCTCATAAAAGGAAATTTGTAAAGGAATTTGAATGTAATCCAGTTGGATATATATTGCCTTTAGAAGCTTTTGGCTTATGATCTTGTTTGAACAAATGTGGGAAGGCTTTCATATTTGACAAACCTTCCAAAATTAAAACTCTAAATTTAGTCTTTTTGAAATATTAAAACCACTGAAAGTCTGAGAAAGACATATTAGAATTACTTCATATAGGACATATCTTTGAATATGAAATAGTGGTTAATTTTCTCTGTATTATGTTAATATATGTATGTTCTAATATAGTAAAATATTACTCTGCCTTAGTGTATGTTGTCACTAATAATTTTAATTCATCTCAGAAAGTGTATTTATAACTCACCATGTCCAAAGTTTATTCTTCAGGGAAAGTAGTAGAAAAAAGTGGCAAGTTCTCTCAAATTCAAACTTCTAATGACTTTGGAGATTACATACCATCAAACTAAAAGCAAACTTCTGGGACTTTAATTAGAAAGCTAACATGTCCGTCCATGAGTATTGCTAACATAACTTCAAACCAAGCAGATATCAGTTACATGGAACGGAGCAGATTTCTTATGGCTATTTGTTGGAAACCTTAGTGATTCTTTCTGTGTTCAGTTTTCCACAAGTCAGGAAAATCAGTTTCTATTTATTAAGCTACTTGTAGCTTTCATCAATGTATGTACTTATGATCACAAATTGAAACTTCTTTCTCCTTCATTTCTCTGGAATTTGAAAACCATTTATAAGAATTCTTAATTTATGACAATACGGTTATTTGCATAAGTTCAAAAAGGATCTGTTTTGTTCTATAGGACACAATGAAAGACTCTGCTTATTTTACCAAAATTGTTTCAAGTAATTAATGTTGACTTTATAAAGGCAATAAAAAAGCTGATTAGAAAGACTGGCCAGTTACCTCATCAATAACATTTCCTGATCATCAGTGAGTAAAGAATATCCCTTTCTGAGAGTTCTGGGAATCACAGTTTCTTTTAGGACCTCAAGAGAAGAGAAATTTATCCAATGAATACAGGTATCTAATGGCACAGATGAAACCTGGTCTCATTTGGGGCTTTCAAAGAACCCAAGATTCCTTATAAAAGATTCCAGCAAATCCAATTTTAAAAAGAAGAAAAGCCTAGCTGGCTAATAATTATTCTTTCAGTACTTCATGCAAATAATCGGACTTACTATACTGAAAGTACAGCTTATTTTGGCAATTAAATAAATTCTACTGTACTTTGTTTTTAGTAAAGTGAGAAATTAGAGAGAGAAAAATGGTTCAGGAACAAAAAAATATGTAGTCTACCTATATTACATTGCACCCTTGTCTGTAATGGCAGTTTATAAAATCAGACATAGCTGTTGTACTAAACTGATTTGTTAAACAGGATGAAAAGACTGGCCAAAGAATATAGAATTATATGCACTAGTCATATTTGGTCAGAAGCCTAAGGCTCAACAAAGGTCACCTGTTGGCTACACTGGATAAATTTGAGCAGTATTGAAAACTATCTGCTGTGTTTATAGATACCTTGGTAGAACTTGGACTCGGAATAAGAATTTCCCAGTATGTGGTGTGGCTGGAACATGACCTCATAAGTGGTGCCACATCCAACTGATATTTAGAATATTCACTTGAATTGCCCAGAACTTTGGATCACTTTGGTAAGGACTCTTAAAATTAATATTATCTAAGAATTGTGCAAAGACTGTAAGTAAGAGTACTAATATTCTCATCATGAGAACATTAGGCTTCAATTTTAGAACTTGTAGATATTTATAGGAGACTGCTAAATGGTTTCATTCTCTTACACTGGACCCAAATTGATTTCATCTCTGTTAAAGTAAGGAAGCCAGAAAACCACAAACATACACAGGAGCCAGAAGAAAGCCCCAGGATTTCCTATGCAAGACTGTGTATAATATACAGACTGGGAAAATGTAAGGGTTAACAGAAATATTAAACTACATCGTAAGAGGAAGTGCTAGCCTAATTCAACCCCCACGTGAAAAGGCCGAATAAAGAGACCAGTGCTGGTAAGTAAACAGGATAGAACTAGCTACATTGTATAAGACTGAGACAGAAACACAGAGCACAGTGCAGGGCCCCTCCCGTCAGAACAGCATAACCACTCCCCCTGTACTAACCATATATAAGATTGTATCGATCCCAAATAAACAGCTTCGGCTCAGCCTTCTTCCTATACTGTATGAGTGGTTGTGTGATTGTGTCTACCCTTTCCCTTTCCTTCTCCCTCTCATACGCCGATCACAAACTCCCCCGACACCGCCTGCCGGTCGGACAGTGTCAGGAAAACAATTATATGATGCCACAAAGGGGGAGGGAGGGTTGAGAAAAGGCCAAAAGAGAAGAAATTTGACCAAACAAAAGCATCTGAGAGGCTAAAGAAAGAACTACAGGCAGCCCTAGTGCTAAGCCTCCCTAACCTGTTTAATCAAGCCTTTTGAACTGTATGTATCAGAGAGCAATAGAATAGATGAGGGAGCGCTCACCCAGAATACAGGATCGTGGGCAAGACCAGTTGCTTGTCTCTCTCAGCAACTTGACAGGGTGTCAAAGGATGGCACCCATGCCTAAGAACACTTGCAGCCACTGCCATGCTGATGCAAGATGCCGATAAGTTGACATTGGGACAAAAGTTAAGAGTCTAGTGCTATATGCAGAGGTCACTCTTATGAAAAACAAAGCAAACCTTTGCTTGACCAACTCATGCCTCAGCAAATAGCAATGCTTACTATGTAAAGATCCAAGGTTGGTTATAAAGGTTATATGCATGAGGCCACAGACTTAGGCTAGGCAAAAATTAAATTAAGAAGTTTCTGAAGAGATACTTCTACATTCCCCTCTTGGCCACCCTTGCCAAGAAAGTCAGGCACCATTTTGAGACATGAAGCCAGCATGATGCTAAACAGGGAACAGCCCTGCCACATGAAATTCAGTCCTGCATGACAGTTCCTTTTAAAGATGTGCAAGAGAACTATATCTGAGTTACCCACATGTGGAAAGAACCAGTACTTACTTGTTTTTGTCTGCATGTACTTGGGATATGTGGAAGCTTTCCCCTAACAGAATGAAGAGGGCTCATGAAGTGATAAGAGTGCTGCCCAGAAAAATTAACCAATGGTTTAGGTTCCCACTCCAGATTGAATCTGACAACACACTGACCTTTATAACAGAGGTAGTGAAAATGACAGCCAAAGACTTGAATGTCATCTAGAAACTACATGTGGCCTATAGGCTTCAAAGCTCAGGCAATGTAGAATGCATAAACAGAACCATAAAAGCAGGAATCAAGAAACTCTGCCAAGATGTAAAGCTTAACTGGGTATACACATTGCCACTGGTCTTGTTCAATATTAGATATACCCTTTCTACAGGGTCACAGAACTCCGCTTATAAGATAAAGTATAAGAGGCCTTCATCAATCCTCCACAATTGCCAAAGACTCCCTAAAAAAACTAAGAGAGACTGAAATTCACAGACACTTTAAAGCCCTAGGAAGAGTAGCAAAGAAGATCCTCACTTAGGTAATTATCTGTGTTTAGTATAATCTTTTCTGCCTATACATCCTTTCTCTCCAGGGTGCCAAGTTTGAATAAGGATTCAAACATGGCTCCCTTCAAACCAAGGTGGAAGGGACCCATGCCATCATCTTCACCACACCCAGAGCAGCCAAGGTAGAAGGGATCCTCTCCTGCATCCATCACAGCAGTCTGAAGAGAGCTTTACTGACCTCATGAGAAGCAAAAACAGATCTGGCAAACCCCTGCAATATAACTCTTGAAATGGTCAACATGACCTGCTTCAGCCACATACCAGGAGCTGGTTGCTCAATGCATGGCTGAAGCCTAAAAAAATTCACCATGGAACTTGTCTTAATTGGACTTTAAATTTTGGGGAAAGGGGAGAAGGAATGTGATGGTATCCACAAAAGAACTTTCTCTCATAGTCAGACCCAGTGGTCAAAATGTGACACAGGGAAAGGTGAAAACCCATATGTATATTACGACTCAATGAAGCCCCCCACCATGATATGACTAAGACCAGGGTAGAGAATCCAAGAGGAGTCACAGTCCCTGAAATATGCATGCTGGTCCAGACCAGGAAATAGAAAAGTCCACCCAGGCGACTCTAAAGTTTAATGTCTGCAGTGACATGTAAAGGTGCTGCAGTGGGAGGACGTGGCAAAGCATCTATAAAAGTCCACCCAGGCGACTCTAAAGTTTAATGTCTGCAGTGACATGTAAAGGTGCTGCAGTGGGAGGACGTGGCAAAGCATCTATAGGACCGATCAGAAATACGTCTGTGCCTTAGATTTCATAGAGAAGTCATGTAAGGTCAAATTTGAAATGTAACAATGTGTGATATAAAGCACCTTAGATAATGAGGACTATAGCAAAAGAAATATTATGTTGAAGAAAAGAATAGGGGAGGCAGATTGCTTTGTGAGTCAGTGTAAACCTTAGAGCTAGTCTTGCAAATTTATAACCAAGTAGAAGTCATAGGAGAATAGTAAAGAAAGACCCAAACATTAACCCGTGTCCTAGTATATACTTGGAATGGTTAAAGCCTTCAAAACTTGCAAAGACTGGTTTTCAAACGTTAGAGAACATACAACCCTACTGGTGAGAGTACTAGCTATCACCAGACTTTGCTTAATTGTTCCTTATCTCCTCCCACTACTAGTCAAGGCCACATGCTGGATGGTTGAGTCAGTTGTCAAAAAAAAAAAAAATCCCTCATTACATGTGTTCTATGTGGAACACTACCAACTCCTACAGGAACAAGCTGATAGTGAGACAAATAAATGTATAAAGTCTCAAAGGTGGGAATGAGAGAGGACACCAGGAATAGTAAGGTCTGAGAGAACAGAGGTCTTCTCAAGGAGGACCCAAGGACACACCTACAAGGTGACTCAGCTCTTAGAAATTTGTAGAAACTTAAGTTCCTGGGACCTGGAAACTAACATTTGCTTCTGCTTCTATAAACACCACAGTTCTATAAAAGACTCAGCCTGCTTCCCCAGCTTAATTCAAACAGACCAATGAGAAAGATACATGTAGGCTGCTAAGTTATATTAGAGTATAAAGGAGAATAATGAGCATGTGGGGGGAAAAGCCATTTTAGACTCTGGTCTTACTATGGCTCAGGCTGGTCTTGAACCCATGAGCTCAGGAAATCCACCCACCTTGGCTCCCAGAGTAAGCCCTTCCTCATTTAAACATAGTGTTTGGATATTCTTTCTCTGCATTGGCCCTCATCTTTCTGCAACATTATGATCATGTTAATGTGAGCCTTACTTATAACAGATGGGTGTTTGATGAGTATCGTGAGAGTAAAAAATAAAAGACTGCTGGTAAGGAAAGGTTGTTATACTGTTGAGTAGGTAAAATAAAGTACTTCTGTAAGCAGAAGCAGTAAAGGAGACCAAGGAATGAATGTCTAAACATACCACCAGATGACATTTATATCTAAGTAAGATCTCTTAAAGAATACAGTTCTTATCCAAACACTTTCTACTTGGAATGAAGGTATCATTCTGCCCTCTAAACATGCACATGCACAAGCTAACACAAGAGGAGAGCTGAAAAGTACCCTAAATTTTGCTCTCCATGTTGGGATCCTGGATTACTGCTGTGTCTTCTGGAAAACAAAGCAGTTTTCTGGTGTAGATCTGAAAGATGTGGAATTTTTTATAATTTATACAATAATATTATGGTCTAGTTCTGATTCTGAAATCCAGAGATTGCTATAAAGGCCCCAATGAATCACTCAGACCAGTAGGGATATGCTGGGAAAGCAGAGATTGTGTAGTGATTATTTAGAACATTGTGTTATTGTCACATATGTTTTGTGGACAACGACTGATGCAATACAACCCACAAAGCAAAAGTTACCAAAGAAGATGAGCACATACATGAAAAAGTTTGAAAACACCTGCTATTCTTTTTCGAACAATTAAGAAAGTTAAGATTTCCCTTTGGTGGTTTCCTTCCTAATAATTACAAAGGCAGAGCTTGTCTTCCTTTGATAGTTGACATGAAAATTTCAAGTTGGAAGGGAAATGAGTTGACAGCATTGCCTCTTTGAGAGAATATCTTGGAGGCCTCATCCTTCCACAAAGACTCACTCCAAAGACTCAGCTGGGAGAGTGTCTATTTTTCAGCATCAACAATAGCAGCTCAAGATTCAAGTGAGTGGTGAGAAGAGGCAAGATTTTCTTAATGAAGTGGTAGAATAATTTTATTCTTTAGTCTCAGTTTTCTATCTCTGTTCATAATACCCCAATACAGATGTTTCCCATGAAATTAACAATGTTATAAGCCTTATAGCGTTATGAATGTATAGATTTTTAGAAACATTTTATAATATCATATTTGAATTTAAATTGAATTTTACTTTCTCTTCTTCTAGTAACTTTTTAGTTTAACTTATGGTATGTACTTAGGTGAAATTTTATAACCTACATCATAAGAAATCTGAGGTAACTCAGAAAGATTTAGTCATAATTTTATGATATTTTAAACTTTCATCTATTTGTAATGTTTGGAACTATTTATAACAGTTATGTCAGAAAATGTAATATTTGTAAATATTTAACACTAATTGGCTTTCAGTGGATGAGCAAAATTTTGTTTTATACTCTTATGATAATTTCCATGAAGAATTTTTTAAATCAAGAAACTGGATATCATGAAACTCTGAAATTATATCCTCTTGGAATGTACAAAATTTTGGAAGAGTTAGTTACTGGATTATATGTATGGAAAAATGTAATATTCAACATAGATTCAAATACTTGAAGTCCATTTTATTATATTAATTTAAGAACTTTACAAAATGCTCTATTTCACATGTCACTTGGGTAAAAATGTTTACTAATGAAAAATAAAATATGAAAAATTTGAATGACATACCTTTTCTTTATTATAAAAATTGTCTAAATTTTCACTTATATATAATCTTCTAAAACTTTCACATTAATATTTGCACATTGAACCACATATCTTAAAATATGAAAAGTATATTATAATTTTGTTGACAACAGTAAATTTGGACAGTAAATCTTGTAATTTTGTTGACCAACAGGGATGTGTTGGGAAAGCAGAGATTGTGTACTAATTATTTAGAAGGTTGTGTTGTTGTGATATATGTTTTGTGGACAATGACTGATGCAATACAACCCACAAAGCAAAAGTTATCAAGAAGAGTATGTATAAGTGCAACTTTAGGCAATTTTTATAATAAAAAAGTTATGTCATTCAAATTTATAAGATTCTAAGAAATTTATAAGATTACTGTGCAAATTCAGTAGAGAGTCTGTTTTCTAGTGGCTATATCTAAATACAGAACAAAGAGAGTGAGGTTAAATTAAACAGAAAAAAAGTAAAAGATAATAATAATTGCCCACTTATGACCCATGAGGGAATAAAACCCTTCGAAAATTTAAGTACATAACTCCTTTTGTCTCTGATGATTAGCAAAAGAAAATAAATCACTACTACATGCTTTAAAAGCCTGCATTTGGTGAATTTGTAAAGGACAATGTCAGAGATAGTATACCTCTACTGCTCCTAATGACTGCACATGGGGAAACAAGGGATGTGTTTCTCCAATTATAATTTCAAATTTGGAATCAGCACTCCACATTCAATATTTGACTGACTTACTAAGACTATAATAATCACTTTAACATGAAGCACAGGGAAATGGCAAAGGACTTTCTAGCCCTTAGAAAAATTAATGTTATGCTTGCTGGTATCTTCTTGATTGGACTGATTACAAAAGGGATACTTCCAACAGGATTGCTAGCATTTTCAAAAATTAGTAGGGCAGGGTTTGTGATCATATACTTCCAATGTTTTTCTATTTTCTACATCTGCAGTGATAGTTTCCTGCCTGTGCTTTCCCTCAGGACAGCTGAGATTTTAAAGGCTTGCAGTTATAAATATGCTTGTTAGCAACATTATGCTTTCAGCAGCATGTACATCAAGTTCAGTTTCTACAGAGTGGTAAATACATACATTGCAGTAATTTGATGACATTTGATGCTTATTTATTCTTTTAGCTTTTGTTTATTTTACAAAGGTATTTTCTTTCTTTTTTTTTTTTTTCTGAGACAGAATCTCAGTATGTTGCCCTCGGTAGAGTGCTGTGGCATCACAGTTCACAGCAACCTCTAACTCTTGGGCTTAAGTGATTCTTTTCCCTCATTTTCCTTCAGTCTCCCAAGTAGCTGGGAGTACAGGCACCCACCATAATGCCCAGCTATTTTTTGTTGCAGTTGTCATTATTGTTTAGCAGGTCTGCGCTGAGTTCAAATGTGCCTGCCTCGCTGTATGTGGCCGGCACCCTAAAGCTGAATTACAGGCACTGAGCCTATTTTATAAAGGTATTTTCATAAAATTAATCTTGGTGATGATGTGTGTTTATTTTATGTATTTGCCAACTGATTTTTTAACACTTTTAACTACTGTCACTTAACCAACCACCTCAACTTGGCACCTGAGATTCTCATAATATGCTGTCAATAACAAGTCACACATCTTACATTAAGTTCTAAAGTTAATGTGAGAAGAGGTATGATCAAGATACTTTTAATTCATGTAATAATAACACAAAACATAAGGTGCTTTGTTTTATATGTGCTACATTCCTAAATTTACACATGACAGAGGGCAAATTTTACTATTCAAATGACATCATAAAATAACAGTACTCTAAAAATTAAATATCACAAAGATGATAAAAAAATCTTGCCAAACTTCTTTTTCCTCAAATGACAAATTCAGCCTATGCAAAATAGCTCTTGAAGTTTGTAAAAGACTTCCTCCATCCATATACTCCTCACCTTCACTTCAGGCATCTGATCTGAGCCCACACATCTTATAATCAGGGTATTTTACCAGATATGTTTACTGTGTTATTTTCCTAACCATTAATCATGATTATGATTACACCATGAGGCTGATGATATTGAAAAGAGCCCAGGTGAAAGTCAGGATGAGAGTGAGCCTGATCTGCATTATCTGTTCACTGGGAGTGCTCAGGAGGTTCACTGTTATCCCCTGTCCTTATAGCAGGAGTTAAGATATACATTCTGATTAAAAATCTTTAAATATCACATACAGTCAAAATTTCATACATAATTCAGCCTAATTAAAAGTGATTTGTATGCTTTTTTGTTTGTTTGTTTTGCTATATCATTTCTTCCAATTTAGAACCATATTATTGCAAATTCAATGATTATTCTGTGGTGGAGTTGCCACTTTCATTACATAAAAATAAAAGACACACAGTTAATTGGAAAATTTGGATTGAAAAAACAACTTTTGAGGTATTTTGAAAGCAGCTATCAGTTGTTTAGTTTTAGCCATTGGAATTAATTTCCAAAAATACTATGATTTCAGTTATACTTTGTTTGTCCACCTTAGTTCATGGCAACCATGATCCTTTCTTGCATAGGTATAGCACTGATGTCCTCAAGAAACTCACTGGGAAAATATGTCATTTCATATTCCAGAAGATCAAATCTTTTCCAGTATGTGATTATCATTTACAGGGTGAGCAGCATAAATTAGAGACCGTAGATTGGATATCTCTTGAGGTAAGAGAATGAAATATTTAAATTCTTATCTGTATTGTTGTAGCTAATGACTTATTCTCTTCCTGGTATATGATTTATAACACTGGAAATGTCTTGATAAAAATTTATGAACTTAATAAAAAATTATTGTGCATATTGGCCCATACTCAAGTATTCTTTTGCTGGTACTGCAATGTAATCCTTAACATTGGGAGAGACTATTAATTATTTACTTCTCTATTATTTTGGTGCCAATGTGGTTCTCACTAGATAGCAAAACCCAAGTGTTCTGATGGTACAGATGTATACCAGTGGGAACTATTCAGTTCTTAGTTTTCATAGCTAACATAAGTGCATTTCTTTCCTTGATTAACCTTTGGTAAAAAAAGTAATATTAACTATATAATGGGTTTGTTCATGAAATCAAATTTACCAGGTGATTTCAGCACAATTTTCCCCTCAGGAAATAATTTCTGATTATGAACCAGGAAAACTTATTGTCAGCATTTCTGCATTGTCTTACATACCTTTTATTTACAAAACAGTACAGTGATAAATCAACTTAAAAACATAACTAGATACATTCTTGTCTCAGAAGAATCTGGGTAAATGTAACTTTCCATTTTTCTGTGTCATGAATCTAATTTGTTCTTAAAGTTGAATTAAATGAAAATGGGAATATAATAGTGCCTGAATCCAAGCTAAATAACATGAGATAGTGACTAAAATATTGTTCTGAGAAAGTTTACAAGAGGTTCTGGTGTTGGAAATATCCTGAGATGACTTTATGGAGGTTGTCTTCGTTTATTGTTATTATTTGATATTGGAGACTGAGTATATCTCTAAGCCCAGTAGGGTATCCCTGTAGTCAGAAAATTCTTAAGGAATGGATTAACATGTAAATATTTTGATGCCATCTTATGGTTGTCATAAAGTGATCACAAGTAATTTTTAACTTCTTGGTAATCCAGAAGGGGGACTTTAGCAATTCTTTCCTGACATAAAGAGAATATACAGAAGGGATCTCTAGATTGGAACTAAATGGGAAGACAACCAGATGATATGGCTAATTAGGGCATTAGTAAGCAGGATAATGCCCCCTCCACAAAATATTAATGTACTAATTCCCAGATAATGGGAATATGCTACAATTCATGGCAATACAAGGTTTCAATAGGATCAAGATTGTTACCCTGCTGATTCTCATAAATTTTCACAGCAGGTCCAGTATAATCACAGATGTTAAAAAACATGACAAAGTGATGAAAGCAGAATGTATCAAAGTGATGAGATATGGGAAAGATTCAAATGAATATTTCTTCAATTGTTCATTTAGTCAATTTTCCTTGGTACTACAGATGTTCATTCAATTAAACTATAAAATACCATTTATTTTATAAGACTGCCACTGTTTTATGTGCTAAATATCAAATGAGAGAATGCAGAGAAATCAGGATATGATTTCTAGAAAGGGATTCCTGGACCCCACACAGGCATTGATACATGGAACCTGCACAAGCATCATGGTAAATGAGGTGGTTTTGTAAATATGTCATTTGTTGTAGAAAATAATGTAGAGGGTGACCTGTCAAAAATGTATATGAGATGTAGTTAACAAATAGTAAATGGGTTAAATAAAACAATGATTATGGTGATAGTTTTGATAGTTAAAGAATAGATATTGGTAAGATCAAGTCTATTTTTTTTCCAGATGTACAAAATATGTATCTTCTATGCCATTAAGATGAACACACTTTCCATTTCTACTGTCATTCAAAAATACCTTTTTGCCCAAACTGGCCTCGGATTCTTAGCAAACAGCATTCTCCTTCTCTTTCGCATCTTTACCCTCTTTTCAGATCACAGGCCTAAGGCCACTGACCTGATCACCTGTCACTTGGCTTTTGTACATATGGTAATGGTCCTCACTGTCATGGATTTTTTTTCTCCAGACTTGTTTGAGTCACTGACATTTCTGAATGACTTCAAATGTAAGGTACTTTACTACCTGAACAGGGTGATGAGAGGCCTCTCCATCTGCACCACCTGCCTCCTGAGTGTGCTCCAAGCCATCACAATCAGCCCTAGCACCTCAGTGTCGCTGAAATTTAAACAGAAACTTAGAAATAACATTATCTGTATATTTTTATTTTTTTGGTCTCTCAATTTGTCTTTCAACACTTTCATCATCATGTATACTAAAGCTTATTCTAATGTGACTCAAACCAATCTACTCAATACCTATAAATACTGCTCAAGTTCCCCCATGAACTCCATTGTCAAGGGACTGGTTTTCACCTTGGCAGTATCCCGAGACCTCTGCTTTGTAGGACTCATGATGCTCTCAAGTGCATACATGGTGATCCTCTTGTTCAGGCATCAGACTCAATCCCAGTACCTTCACAGCACCAGCCTTTTCCCAAGATCCTCCCCAGAGAAAAGGGCCACCCTGACCATCCTGGTGCTGGTGAGTTTCTTTGTGGTCATGTACTGGGTGGACTTTATTGTGTCATCCTCTTCAACCCTGTTATGGACAAATGACCCAATTTTTATAAATATTATGAAGTTTGGGCCCAGTATTTATGCCCTTATTTTTCCATTGGTTCAAATCAGTTCTGATAAAAGAATAATTAATAGTCTACACAATTTAAAACAGAAGTGCCAGCAAGTTTTAAGAGGTTAGTGACAGAATAGTTTTTTATTGAAAAATAGATTGTTCTCCCACTATTTAAATTATTCAGAAGCATACTGTTTGAACTTTAATCTAAATACAAAGTAGTAATTATACTTTAATTATATTAAAATTAATCATCATATATCAGAATACATCTATCTTTGAATTTAGTAGTTCCTGTAGAGCAGTGTTTTTCAACCTATTTTTTTTTTTATCTCACAGCACATTTGAACCTTCAGACTTTCATAGCGCACTTAAATAATGTTGATCAAAACAAAAAGAGTAAAAAAAGAATATACTTATTGTGCTTTGAGCTTTCCTCAAACATAATGTACTTAAAGATCTTTAAAATTTTTCCATATATGCTGGTTGAAAACCAGTGCTTTAATATCCAGCACAGGTCTGGGTAGTAACAAGACCGTGGCCCCAGAACCCAAAAAACTGAACACATATTATACCACCTCTTGGTAATGAAGCTGTGGAAAAGAGCACTCAAAAAGTGGTATTAAGTCCTCACATTTCCCCTTTGTGATTGTGTGTCCACAATTGTAACGTCAGCTCAATAAACATTCATGTGTGCCCAGCAATGTGCCAGGCATAAAAGTATAGAGGTACATGAGTCATTGTCCTTGTCCTTAAGGGGTTCAAGAGGAGCTACACAAGTGCACTGGAAATGTTTGGCACAAGTAATACTTGTAACTAGAAAGGTAGTCTGGGCACAATGGGAACACATAGTGTTGGGACTCACATGGCCTGGCTGTAGATGAGGGAGTGGGCCAGCAGGACAAAGCTGTGTGCTGTGGGGCTGATGTTCAAGTGATGACAAGGGATAATGCCCCAATGAAGGTCACGATGATGGGAAGCACTGTGCATGGTGGTGAGGGTTCACACAATCACAGAGGCAATATTGTTCTGATGGTCTTTCTCCTACTAAATTTACATTATTGCTTCATCTTCCTGAGAAAAATGAATAGAGATTTTGGGACTAGCACCATAAGAAATAGTTTTATCCTCCGGTTATCCTTGGAATATCAGTCAGCACCTTCTTCCTTCTCTTCTGTATCTTCATATTTTTCTTGGTCTCAGACCCTGACCAACAGGAACTTGGCCTTCATCCAAGAAAATGGGCTAGATTCAGTCTCCATTTTACAAAAGAAAATAAATGGCGAAAGTTCTATATTACCCATAAAAAATTTGCCACATTGGAGAAGAGACAAGAATTTTGGCATAAATAAGAACAAGTAACTCTTGAACATATTTTTGGAATGTTTTCATTAGATGATTGCAGAAACAAGAGTGGAAATAATCATAGCTAGCTGCAAAATGCTTTCGAGATTTTAGGAATGTCATATACTGATTTTGCTATGACTAATATTTTTACTTAATTAGATTATGTCAATGCATATTGAAATATGCATTTTCATTGTTGACCTACAGAATATAATTTATATTTTTAAGTTTCAAATAAGACATTTACAATGAGAGTTTTCCAGACTTTGATTTCTATACAGCCACATGGCACACTTGAACATTAACCATAGCACACTCCTCAACGAACTTCACTTTATTCAACGCTTCCACAGTTCCTTTACAAATATTAGTTATAGAGATATCCCTACATATTTAAAAGTGGTATCACAAATGCCACCTCTTCAAGGAAGCCATCACCAGAATTTCAAATGTTCCTAATTGCATTGGTAGCTAATACTCACTGCATTTTTTTAAAAAAAAAATAAACTATGCTTATGACCTTATATCAGTTTACTCTTTCTGAGTAACAATTTGTTACAAACTTAGTGCTTTTAAAACACCACTTATTCCATGGTCACATAGGTCAGAAACCCAAGTAGGGTTGGTTGCAATCTCTCCTTAGGGTCTCAGAAATTCAAAGTGAAGGTTTGAGCTGGACTATGTTCTTATCTGAACAATATGCAAAAGAATCCATTTTCTAAATCTTCAGGTTGTTTGCAGAATTCTGATCCTTGAGGTTATAGGACAGAGGTCCGTTTCCTTACTGACTGTCAGTCAGAGATTGCTCTGAGCTCTCAGAATTGTCTGTCTGATGCTTGTATAAGGACCCACACATTTTCAAGGCCAGCAATGAACATGCCAAACCTTTCTCATAATTTATATTTCTCTGCTTTTTCCTCTTGCTACCATCCAAGGGAAACATGTCTTTAAAAGTGTCTTATGATTAAGTTAACCCCAAACATGTAATCTCATCTTAAGGTCAACTGACTTGTAAATGCAATTGTAGCTGCAGAATTTCATTTGGCCACATCATGTAACAACTACAGGAGTAACACCCAAAATATTCACAGTCCCTAAACATTGGGTAGTAAATCTGTGGTGGCCACCTTATTATTATGCCTTCAGAAGTGCATTATAAGGCTGGGAGGCCCATAGCTCAGTGCTTGGGATGCCAGCAACATACACCAAGGTTGGTGGATTCAAACCTGGTCCAGGCCTGCTAAACAACAACGACAACTACAACAAAATAAACAACTAGGCATTGTGATGGGTTCCTGTAGTCCCAGATACTTGGGAGGCTGAAGCAAGACAATCGCTTAAGCCCAAGAGTTAGAGGTTGCTGTGAACTGTGATGCCATAGCACTCTACTGATGTTGACATAGTGAGACTCTGTCTCAAACTAAATGCATTATAATTCATCTGCATTTACATATTCCTCTCTTTCTTAAAGACAAACTTTTTTTTTTTAATTTTTGAGACATAGTCTCATTTTGTTGCTCTTTGTAGAGTGCACAGCAACCTCAAACTCCTAGGCTCAAGCGATTCTCTTGCCTCAGCCTCCCAAGTAGCTGGGATTACAGGCACAGGCCACAACTCCCAGCTATTTTTAGAGGTGAGTTCTCGCTCTGGCTCAGGCTGGTCTTGAACCTGTGACCTCAAGCAATCCACCTATCTTGGCCTCACTGAGTGCTAGGACTAATAGGTCTCAACCACAGCACCGGCCAAAGAAAAACTTCTTAAAATCAGAAATTATTGGAGTGCTAATTAACTCCCTTAAAACTGCACAGAGTTTATTATATAGTTTCCATTCCATAAATATTAATTGAATTAATGAATGAATAATAGAAGAAAAAGTACTCAAAAGAATGTCAATACCACAAAATTATTACTAAATGAAGTTGTAAATTATAACAACTGAAAACCAAATGAGTAGTAACTGGGAAGCCATTATTATAGTATACATTGATTCTCAATCAGAGAAAATATTAATGAGGCATAAATATACAATAAGGATACATTTTACCTACAAAATAAAAAAAAACTATATTAGGAAAAAGTGGGTTACAAAAACTATAACAGTAATTATTTAGTTGATTGGGATACAAGTGTAACAAAATGAAAATATATGTTTTTTTTCTAGGCTGATGTGCGTGTATGTGTACAGAATTAATAAAACAGATATGTACGTATGTGTGCGTAGTGTGTGCATACAAACATAGACAAAACAAGTACAGCAATCCATTTTAAGATAGTTGCCCACCACCTGGGGTATTTGAGTGCTCTTCCTGAGGGACTAGAGCCAATCACAAAAACAATACCACAGTCAGTTCCTTCTGGTAAATGCCATCTACTGATAGGGAGATTAATCTTCACAGCTCTTTACATTTACTTTATAACACACAAGGTGAGGTATGAGCACTATCCACTATAAACACTACCCACTGTCTCAGAGATTGAACTGGGCCATGACAATTCACAGTGCTAAGAAGGCCAAGGAGCTGGGGACAAAGAAAAGATTTCAAAGTCCATCATACTCTCTCATCAAAAAGAGACAAGGAATCTGCCCACACAAATAGCTTACCGGTGGAACACTATACAAACAAGTAGCAACTCAGAAGCCATCACACTAAAGATATCCATAAGCAAGGCATCTACATCATATCTGGAACTTAGATCCCTATCAAAGACTTTTACCTGGATGTCTTAGTCTCTAGCAAGACCAGGAAAGATTTTCTCAATCATTTTCTCAGGTAGATTTTCCAGCCCTTGTGAACATTTTTCATCATACTCTGGCCTATGTATGATACTTAAATTGGGTATGTCACATAATCTCATATTTCTTGTAAGTTTTGTTCATTCCTCTTAATTCTCTGCTCATCATTTTTGGCTGATTGATTTAATTAAAGAAAGATCACTATCAAGGCACTCATTAACAAAACTAAAGGTTCTAACCCCACATACATATGTTATAAACACACCCATACAATTGAGGGAGGGAAGTCTCATCAAAGCAAAAGAAAATCCAAATAAGCAATAGCTGCTCCAGATGAGAAGCAACCAGTGTAAGAACTCAGGAAATATGAAAAATCAAAGCAACAGCTCATGCTCGAAGGGAACACCAGGCCTATAATGATGGATAGTAGCCTAACTGAAAACATTAAAATGACAGATAAAGAATTCCAAATGTGCATTATAAGGAAGTTCAACAAAATCAAAGAGTAAATAGAAAATCAACTCAAATAAATCTGATAACCACTCAAAAAATACATAAAAAAATTCAATGAAGAGGTCAATGTATTAAAAAAATGAAAATATAGAACTTCTAGAAATGAAAATTTTATATAAGTAAATACCAACACAATGGAATCTTTTAAGTATAGACTAGCACAGGCAGAAAAAAGAAGTTCAGAGTTTGAACACAACTCTTTTGAATTAAATCAGTCAGCCAAAAAAAAAGCTGGCCTTGTGGTGGGCACCTGTAATCCAAGATACTCAGGAGGCTGAGGCAGTGGATCTCTTCACCACAAGAGTTTGAGTTTGTTGTGAGCTATGACACCATGGCAACTCTACCTAGGGCAACAAACTGAGACTCTGTCATAGAAAAACAAAAGGAAAGAAAGAAAAAATTAAAAAAGGAAATACTGGATCTAAGTGGGACTGTACAACAATTAGACCTCACAGACTTTTACAGAACATTTTACTCCAAAACCACCGAGTAGACATTGTATTGATCTCTATTATTGATCACATTTTAGACCACAAATATGGCTCTGAACTTAAATAGTACTTTTGAAATAATACCATGTATGTTCTCAGATCACAGTGGAATGAAACTAGAAATCAAATCCAAGAGAGGTACCTATTTCAGCACAAAGTCATGAAAATTAAATATCCTGCTTCTGAAGAATAATTTGATTGATGATGAAATTAAGATGGAAATTAAAAGATTCCTTGAACAGATTAACACATAGGACACAAGCTTTCAACATCTAATGAGATACAGCAATAGCAGTCTTCAAGGGAAATTTCATATCCTTACATATGCCTACAACTAAAAGACAGATCACAAATTAACATTGTAATGACACTTGTCAAGAAATAAAAAAGGGGCTCGGCGCCTATAGCTCAACCGGCTAAGGCGCCAGCCACGTACACCTAAGGTGGCGGGTTTGAATCCCCAGCCCGGACCCGCCAAACAACAATGACGGCTGCAACCAAAAAATAGCCGGGCGTTGTGGCGGGCGCCTGTGGTCCCAGCTACTTGGGAGGCGGAGGCAAGAGACTCGCTTGAGCCCAGGAGTTGGAGGTTGCTGTGAGCTGTAATGCCACGGCACTCTACCCAGGGGGACAGCTTGAGACTCTGACTCAAAAAAAAAAAAAAAAGAAATAAAAAAGGAAGAGGAACTGAGTGTTGTGGCTTATGCCTATAATCCTAGCACTCTGGAAGGCCAGGGCTGATGGATCACCTGAACTCAGGAGTTCCACACCAGGCTCATCAAGAGTTAGAACCCATCTCTAAAAATAGCCAGATGTTGTGGCAGGCACCTGTAGTCCCAGTTACTTGGGAGGTTGAGGTAAGAGGATGGCTTATGTCCCAGATTTTGGAGTTGCTATGAGCTATGATGCCATAACACTCTACTCAGGGGGACAAAGTAAGACTTTGTCTCAGAAAATACATATAACTATATATTTTCAATAAAGTCTTTTCAACTTTTCTTTCCTTGATAACTTGTAAACTGTGCTCCAGATACCTCTTTGTTGCAAAGACTATAGAAGAGAGGGTTCGGAATGGGGACAAGAATAGTGTAGAAGGCTGACACCATCATTGTCCTGGTCTGGTGCATGGTTAGAGGCTGGCCTCATTTTCATGAACATGCCTGCTACAATAGAAATCTTACAAATCAAATGAGGTAAACATTTAGAGACCAAAGACTTGTGTTTTCTTTAAAAACTTTGCTGCAATGTGTCATTTAGGAGACTAAAGAGTCTTGTTCATGTACTGTGAGTAAAGGTACAACATTAGGAAATACCTGGCTCAGACAGGTCAAGATAGGCAGAACCCAAGATATAGTTGTGTGGGTTAAGGAGTACTGCCAGAAATTCACCTGAAGAAGTATAGAGAATCAAATCATATAGTGAATGCTTCAATTCTGTTTCTAATGGAGGAGTCTCAAAGAAGTATTTTGAACTGTGAAAATATGTAGTGATGTTAAATGATTTTACATTGAGAAAATCTATTGGGTGTTAATATGTGGCACATTGAATGTGGTAAATACGCCAGTATGGAGACAAGGGATCGAATATCTATAGTCTCCATGGGAGTGAGGCTTCAGCAATAATAGTGCAGGAAAGAGAAGATGGGTTGGAAATAATATTGATTATACAATCTTGGTAAAAGGCTATCGATCATTGTCTCTATCCCCCATTTTAAAAGCCATGCCTCTAATACTGCATAGGAATTTTTCTAGATTTCCAAATTATGCCCCAAATAAAACTCAATCCAAAGCAAGACTCACTTTCATTTATTTCTTTGTTTTTGATACAGAGCCTGACTCTAGTCACCCTGGGTGGAGTGCCATGGTGTTATCATAGCTCACAGCAACCTCAAACTCCTGGCTTTGCACAATCCTCTTGCCTCAGTTTTTCTATTTTATTTTAGTAGAGATGTGGTCTCACTCTTGCTCAAACTGGTCTCAATCTCCTGAGCTCAAGCAATCAACCCAACTCAGCCTACCTCAGTGCTGGGATTACAGGCATGAGCCACTGTGTTGCTTTAAGACTCACTTTGTCTTAACTGATATAAATCACTAACTCCTGAAATCTGACATTCCAGACTTCAAAGCTTGAGTTAATGAAATGTCTTTATCATTTTTTCTATTGTTTTTATCTTAATTTAGCAGCTAAAAGCGTCAATTTTGCCATACCCATATCATGCTTTTGGATACTGATAATGATTCAGTGAATATTATATATTATTCTGCATGTTAATCCCTGATGTTTATGCTTTTATTCCATTAAAAAAATACTAAACAGATCACGTGAGACTGAGTATGATGGCAGATGGAAAAGACATTTAGCTGAGCTCTCCTGGAACAACAAGTAAGAATGAGTGAGCTATATGATACTCGGCATGGAATATTGGCATGGAGTGGCAGTTTCATACACTTAGAAAAATAAAGACTTTTCCAGACAAGCAAACATTCAGGGAAATTTTTAAGAACAAATCTGCCCTTCATGAAATACTCAGCTTTGCATTATACATGAATCAGCACAATGGTTACCCTCCAGTATAAAACCACCCAAAAGCTAAAGCTCAGAGTTCTAACAAAGCAATAGCATAACAAGTAAAACAAAGAAACAATATATTAATAAACAAGATTAACAGAACAACACCCCACATGTTCCTAAGTCAATATGAATGGTTTGAACTTCCCACTCAAGACACATAGGCTGGCTGAATAGATTGAAAGCATACAAGCCAAAGTATCTTCTATATTGAGGAAACACATCTAACCCACAAGACTTTTAAAGACTTAAGGTCAGAAAGGTAAAAACAATTCGATGCAAATGGAAACCAAAAGCAGGCACAGCCATTTTTGTATCAGATAAACTTGACTTTAAATCAATGGTAAGACAGACAAAGATGGTCATTATGTAATGATAAAAGGAACATTTAAGAAGAAGACATTACAATCTAATTATTTATCCATCTAACACAGGTGAATCAAGATTCATAAAGAAACCCTACTAGATCTAAGCAAAGAGAAAAACAGCAACATTGTCATTGCCAGGTACTTCATCCCACTAATAGAACTGGACAGCTCATTCACCAAAAATACAAAAAGAAAACCAGAAAGAGTAGCCTATAATCCGATAATTCTGAGAGGCGAAAGTGGGTAGATGACTTGAGCTCAGGAATTCAAGAGGAGTCTGAACAAGGCAAGGCCCCATCATTAAAGAAAAATTTAAAAAGCCAGCATTGTGGTAGGGGCTTGTAAACCCAGCTACTTGGGAAGCTGAGGTAAGAGGATCAATTGAGCCCAAAAGTTTGAGGTTGCTGTGAGCTATGACACCATGGCACTCAACTGAGGGCAACAAAGTGACACTCTCTCAAAAATTATATATAAAATAAAAAATAAAGAAAAGAAAGAGTGGCAGGGTATGGTGGCTCATGCCTGTAATTCTAGCACTCTGGGAGGCCAATGGCCGATGTGTGTGGATTGCCCTGAGCTCACAAGTTCAAAAGCAGCCTGAGCAAGGAGATCCTGTCTCTAAAAATAGCCAGGTGTTGTGGCAGCATCTGTAGCCCCAGCTACTTGGGAGGCTAAGACAAGGGAACTGTTTGAGCCCAAGAGATTGAGATTGCTGTGAGCTGTGATGCCACAGCATTCTACCAGGGGCAACAAAGTGAGACTCTGTCTCAAAAAAATAAAATAAAATGAACAGAGAAAGTAAATTTAAAAAAAGAAATATTGGACTTAAGTGGGACTATAGAACAACTGGGCCTCACCAACATTTACAGAACATGAAACCCCAAACCACTGAATAGACATTGTAGTAATCAGGACATCGAACATTCTCCATGATTGATCACCCACAGATATGGCTCTGAAAATTAATCAGTATTTTAGAAATAATGCCACATATCTTCTCAGACCACAGTGGAATAAAAGTAGAAATCAATTCCAGGAGAGGCACCTAATTCAACACAAAGTCATGGAAATTAAACAACCTGCTGCTGAAGGATTATTGGGTTGATGATGAAATTAAGACGGAAATCAAAAGATTCCACAAGCTTTCCAAATCTAATGTGATACAGCAAAAGCAGTCCCCAGAGAAAATTTCATATCCTTAAGTGGATACAATTAAAACACAGATCATAAATTAACAATCTAATGACACATCTTAAGAAACTATAAAAAAAAGAACACACTGGGTGTGGTGGCTCATGCCTATAATCCTAGCACTATGGGAGGCCAAGGCTGGTGGATCACCTGAGTACAGGAGTTCCACACCAGCCTCAGAAAGTGCTAGACTCCATCTCTAAAAATAGCAGGATGTTGTGGCAGGCACCTATAGCCCAGTTACTTGGGAGGCTGAGACAAGAGGATTATTTGAGCCCAAGAGATTGAGATTGCTGTGAGCTGAGATGCCATTGCACTCTACTGAAAGTGACAAAGTGAGACTCCATCTCAAAAGTATATACACATATAGAATACATATATATTCATATGTATATTCAATAATGTTGTTTTAACTTTCTTTTTCTTGATAACTTCTAAGCTGTGTGCACTGGATACCTCTTTCCAGAATGAGGACAAAAATGGTCTCGAAGGCTGACACCATCATTGTCCTGATTTGGTGTATGATTGGAAGCTGGTCTCATTTCATGAACATTCCAGTTACGATCTCATAAATCAAATGAGGAAAACAATTCAAGACCAAAGACAACCCCTTCTGTTGTCTTTAAAAACTCCGCTGCAATGTGCCATTGTGGGCACTAATGGGTCTTGTTCTTGCACTGCAAGTAAAGATACAACTTTATGAAATGTCAGGCCCAGACAGGTCAAGATAGGTAGAACCCAAGATGTAGGTGTGTGTGGCCAGAAATGAGCCTGGAGAAATATAGAGAATCAAATTATATAGTGAATGCTTCAATTTTGTTTCTAATGGAGGAGATATGAAATAAGTGTTTTAAACTGTTAAGATACATAATGATGTTAAATGATTTTACATTGAGAAAATCCATTGGGTGTTAATATGTGACAATTTGGATGGGGTAAGTCTGCCAGTATGGAGACCAGGAAGCAAATATCTGTAGCCCCCACAGGAGTGAGGGTTAGGCAATGATAGTGTAAGAAAGAGAAGATGGATTGGAAATAAAACTAATCAGAAAATCTTTGTAAAAGGCTATCAATCATTGTCTCTATCCCCCATTTTTAAAATCATGCCTCTAAATATCATACTATATAGGGATTTCCCTAGAGTTCCAAATTATGCCCCAAATAAAACTCAATACAAAGCAAGACTCACTTTTATTTATTTACTTATTTGTTTTTGAGACGGAGTCTCACTCTAGTCACCCTGGGTAGAGTGCCATGGAGTCATCATCGCTCATAATCAATCTCGAACTCCTGGTCTCAAATAATCCTTTTGCCTCAGTTTTTCTATTTTTTTTTTTAGTAGACATGTGGTCTCATTCTTGCTCAGACTGGTCTCAAACTCCTAAGCTCAAGCAATCCACCCAGCACGGCCTCCCTAGGTGTTAGGATAACAGGTGTGAGCCAGTGCACTGGGCTGGGACTTACTTTTATGTCTCCTGATACATATCCCTACACCCTGAATTCTTCTCACTTTCCACACTTCAAGGCTTGAGATAATCAAATGTCTTTATCATTTTTCTATTGTTTTTATTTTAATTTATCAGTTTAAAAAATCCATTTTGCCATATCCATATCATGCTTTTGATACTGAATATCTTTTGAGTAAAGATTATATATAATTTTCCTGTCCCAACCATCACCAGTAAGGGGAGGGGTGACTTAATCGCTCTTATTTCTCCACAGCTGAGATCTTAACCCAGAGTAATTGATTTTCTAAGGTAGAAAAGATACCAGCTGTAAACAAGATAGAGACAAGCAGACCTCTAGGCTCTCAGACCATAGCATTATTTGCATCCTTGGCAAAGTTCTAGGGAAAAAGATACAGACACTAGTCCCAGCCTTTGCCCAAAAAGACCAGCAAAATATCACTCTCAGAGCCCCCAATCCAACTTCCTCTTACCAGCTCACCTAGCCAAGTAGAGTAAATTCAGCATGGGGTGGAGCCAGTGGAAAAACTCCAGTAGTAGGAATGACCAAAGTAGAGCAACCTCCCCATGGAAGGACGTGGCAGAGGTACCTGAAGATCCAACCCATAAAGAGATGGCTAAGATGACAGAAATTGAGTTCAGAGTGTGGATAGTAAACAAGATTAATAGAATGGAAGAAAGGAAAGAGCTAGAACTTCAAGAAATGATTCAAAAAATGTCTCAAGAAATTATTCAAAAGATGTCCCAAGAAATTATTCAAAAGATGACTCAGGAATTCAACGATTTCAAAGATAAAATGATCAAAGACTGTGAAACTTTAAGACAAGAGTTCACAGCCCTCAAAGATTGGAAAAACACAGTGGAATCTCTTGGTAACAGAGTGGAACAAACTGAAGAAAGGATCTCTGACATTGAAGACAAAGCCTTTGAACAAGCCCAAGAGTGCAAAGATGAAAAAAAATGGAAAACAAGAACGGATCTTTCTCTTAAAGAGCTCTGGGATAATTAGAAGAAAACTAATATTTGCCTTATAGGAATCCCTGAAAGTGATGAAGCTGCCTCACAAAACACAGAGGCTCTTCTTCATGAAATTTTGAAAGAGAATTTCCCAGACATCCCAAGAGATCCAGAATTTCAGATAGCAGATAGTTTCAGA